>NW_019736411.1:862254-1058435 GCF_002891405.2 Cryptotermes secundus
CACCTCACCTCACTTCACCTCACGTCACCACACGTCACCTCACCTCGCCTAACTTAACAGCAGGCAATGGTACCCCACAGTTACTGATTGATGCGCACAAGTCTACTGTGCAAATCTAACCTAACCTAACCTAACCAAATTAACTTAATTGACGCAAGTAAGGTGTTTGGTATAGAATTAAAAGCAGAGAAATCTAAGTATATATTGCTGTCTCGTCATCAGAATGCAGGACCTTTGATAATATGGATCAGTTCAGATGTTTGGGAATGACGATAGCAAATCAAACCCTGTTTCAGGAGCAAATTAAGAGTAACTTGAACTCGGGCAATGCATGGTACCATTCAGGTCAGAACATATTGTGACATGTTGACCCCTACCTCCCCAGCTGTACGTGGCGGTAACGTAACGCTCGCGTTACTGCGGTAATAGGCGAGTTCCCGCCCCGCCACTCCCCTCCGCGGTGACGTCACCGAGGGATATCGCGGTCGCTAGGCAACGCGAGTCAACAGCGGCGACGTTACGATAGTAACAGCGGTTACCTCCGCTAGCGTTACATAGCAACACAGCGCCAGGCAAAAAGGGTGCCTATTACGTGGCCGTTTTCCCGTATTGTCCGATCGGGGCTACATAGGGAGCAGCGAAGGCTATTCACAGTGAGTTATAAAGCAACAGTCGCCGAGGTCAGTTGTATTGTGGCATTTGGAGTGTACTAATTGTGATACTGCAGATAGCAGTAATCGTAAATCTGTAATTTGGATGATTGTAAGTGCGAATGTGAAATAAAATTCGCTACATCGAATACATCGAGAATTTATTTGTCGCGATATACGCCCGATACGCGACAATATTGGCTTCTCATCTGATGTCTAGACACATAAAAATTTGAACATACAAAATTATAATGCTGCCTGCGCTTCTGTATGGGTGTGAAACTTTGTCTCTGACATTAAGGGATGAACTCAGACTGAGGGTGTCTGAGAACAGGGTGTTGAGGAGAATCTATTAACCGAAGAGAAATTAAGTGACGGCAGGTTTCCAGAAGGAAAGAGTCTACTAGGAAGAGCAAGACGTAGATGGATGGACAATATTAAAATGGATCTTAGAGAGACAGGATGGGATGGTATGGATTGGATTGATCTGACTCGGAATAGGGACCAGTGGAGGGCTATTGTGAACACGGCAATGAACCTTCGGGTTCCATAAAGTGCTGGCAAATTCTTGAGTAGCTGCAGAATTGGCGGCTCCCCAAGAAGGGCTCAGGTCCATGATGTTAGTTGCTTAATTATTATGACATAATTATTCTGGAGTCAATGGGAAAGATTATTCTAAAATGTGTCGGTATAGCTGGTCTCCCGTCGGAGATTCAAGCGGAGACCTCCGGAATATGAAGCAGCAGTACTAGCCACTTGACTGCAACTTCCGTGAGCGTACAGAAGTAAAACACAGGCATTTAAAGTGTTGGAACTGAGACTGTCTGCATAACAACAAGTTTCGCAGTGTTTACCTCTCTTATATTGCAACGCCATCTTAAATATAGCACCCAACACTTAAAAATACCAGCAATTCCAAATATAAGTATTTTATTCAAATGCTCTTATTTCTTGTAATGATAAAATGAATGGAACATGTCCTCGCATGCGAACAGCACACATGTTCCTCTCTCCTTCAACTGCGTTTGTTCATTTTCAGGCGCCTACACAAACTTGTGGGCGCATGGACCAGCTTCATAACTGCTGGGCGGATTTCCTTGACATTTTAATTTGAGAATTTTCCGAATATTGAGGAGCCATTTTAATTTAAATTGAAATTGGACATGCTTAATGACGACTTTGCATGACCACCTAAGCGATTTTCTGGCCGCATCGCTAAATATTTACCTTGAAGATATTTTTAACAGCAATTGTAGTGAGAAATGTTACATAAATTTTATATCGAACATAATTTCTCTGCTAATTGTATACGGTATAAGATATGATTGAAGAAAATGGATGTATGAGCAGAAATTCTTCGAATTTTCGTGTTCCTCAACGAACCATGGCCTCCGGAACAAAATCACGGCGAATATGAGCAAGATAAGCTTTTCGTTAGATTCAGGCTCCATTAAAATCATGTTTGCTTTATTCTTATAAAGTTGTACACGGTTACATTAAGGCTTCGAAACAAGTGCTGAACAACTGATACATGTTTAATTTTTTATTCTATAATAATAGGTACATGAATCTCCTTTGCAGGAGATAAAGGGCCTGGAGCGTGAAACTGATTACTCAACTCCTCGTGCTGAGGTAAAAAATTGGGGAGCTATTCTTCCAATTCCCAATACGTCTTCGTAAGTTAATAATTAATGAAGCCTAGGGATGACTTTATCTTAATCTTCATTTTGATTGTATAACAACAAAAATCACGATTCAGCAGACACATATAGGTTTGACTCCCCATCGGTCTGAATATCGTAACAGAACAGTGAACATTCGCCTGTAAATCCAATGTGGGGTTGCTTTAAAGGAAGAGTCTATCACGGGTTAAATTATTTCGCTTACAATTCCTTCTGTCGAACGCGTTTGTTAAATGTACATTGTATATTTTAACAACTTGTTACATCTTATTGTGTCTTTTTAGGGTCGCAAATTAATTTCTGGTGTGAAATACTAAGAAGCGTAGAGAAACCCATTAAGTAAGCATTGGATTTCGATGTATTATTATTATTATTATTATTATTATGCATCCGGTACTTAATATTTCTTGCGTTCCTTTGGATTATTATATCTGAATTTGCTAGATTTAATGCTGGAGATGTATACTTCATGTTCCATGGTAAATTTAGGTTTGATCTGAATAGGTAAGTGGTAACTCTTTTAGAGCTCAAAGAGTACTTTATAAGTTTTCTCATAAATTTCCTCCGTACTAAAAGTAAATTGGTAAATAACATAAAACGAGACTCTATTTAGTTCTAGATATTTTGACGCGTGTATGCATGGTGGATATTTCATGAAATGCAAGTAAAAACTCTTCTGAATATTTTGGCTCTTCTCCAGTGTGAGATCTGTAACGTTATTTACTTTCCCTCCTCTCGCTTCCACTTTGGAACATGGGGCTGATTTCTCAGTTCCATGATCATTTTACAGACGGTAGAACTTTTTGGACGGGTGATTAGCTCGTCGCAAGGTCTCTACCTAAACAGAGGACAACACAAACACGGAATAAACGCATACACACACCAAACATCCATGCCTTATGTGGGATAAGAACCCACGATCCCGGCTTCCGAGCGAGCGAGGAGAGTACATGCCTTAGACCGCTCGGCTACCGTGACCGGCTGTAAAATTTTTAGCCCTATACTAATCAGAGTGTATCTGCGACAAACAAACAGAGATATCAGTGGTTTATACAGAATCGCAAAAGAATGATTAATGCCCTACTGTAAAAATTTTCCTTATAATATTTTGAGATGTTTAACTTTAGAGCCCCATATCTTGAAAAGCCAAACGTTAGGGCATTCTCTTCCTTTTGCAGTAACAAACAGTGGTAACATAGAGTTATGAAAGAAAGGTTTTCAGAGCCCAGACGAAACGTATCTCTACACTGCAACGTGAATCTCGATCACTTACCACACTGGTCCAATGGGCATGATTGGTGCACGCTAAATTAGCTCTCGAACAAGCCAGCTGAAGTGTCTCGGTTCAGTACCCCGTGTAGTATTTATGCGTGTCTGCGTGCCATTTTCCACAGTCGCTCTTAATCAAAATTTTATTTCATTAGCTGCAGCTGGCTAATCACCTGTTACCTGCTGTGTTCATACGAAGGGAAAAAGTTGAGTGCTTTCGGAAAGCCATGTCACGTGGAACGGATAAGGTAATTGGTGAGAGTGCGGGAAGTAGAGATTAATTTAGATTAAAGAAAGATCATGATGCTATTTCTCTTACATCCCTCGTCGTAAGTATAATAATTCATTTATTAATTCATTCATCCATCCATAGCTCTACAGCCCTTTTGTTTGGCCCTGGCCTCTTTTTCAGTTTCGTAATGTTTTTTTACACAGATGGTAGCACTGTTTGGACGGGGAATCGGCCCGTCGCAAGGCCGCTACCTACGCACAGAACAACACAAACACAGAATAAACG
The DNA here is from genome assembly GCF_002891405.2 of Cryptotermes secundus. Lineage (NCBI taxonomy): Eukaryota > Metazoa > Arthropoda > Insecta > Blattodea > Kalotermitidae > Cryptotermes > Cryptotermes secundus. The sequence goes on from NW_019736411.1 coordinate 866,373, forward strand.
CAGGGACAAACATCCATGCCTTTGAGTGAGAACTGAACCCATGATCCCAGCGTTCGAACGACGAGTGAAGACAGTTCGTGCCTTAGGTAGGCTGCACACCTGCATGCGTCAAGACATGTAACAGTCAAGACACGATGTCTGCGACATGACGCAAAGAAAGGAGCAGAGTTGAAACGAATGAGATTATGAAAACCGCCGCACACCGGTCTCAGGCATGACGTCACTACGCCAAGAAGCCATTTACTGAAGCACAGATGGTTGGATTAATACTGTCACGTGTATGAGTGACTACAGACGGGTTTTTGATTGGATGTTCGGATTTATTGCGCCTTATATACTCATACAGTTCGAGACTACAGGCAATACAGCGCTATCGCTATCCTACACGCTTTGCAGCTCACCGTTACACACGCACTACCGTCTCATCTTTCACTAGCTGTATCCTGGCAACGGATTTCATAAAAGCTTCACTGTCACTTCAGATCACACATGAAGTCTTCTTTTCACAGTATAATTCCTACCTTGCCATTATTTTGCAGCTATCATTTCCGAAGACTCAACTCAATTCAGTTCCTCTGCTCCCAAGCTCATATCCCGGCAGGCTGGCGACTCTAAACTCGACTCTTCACTTCCGACTACTGTTCTAGCTTGCCGAGCACTTCTTTGTAACCACTTTGCACTGATCACACAGAAAACACAGCCTCTGTTGTTACAGAGGCGTGTTTAATGATCCGTTGCCTAGTAATGGATGTCTTATTGTTGCGCCCTTTGGCTCCCACGGGAATGTGTTTACAGATTCCTTGCCTAACAATGGGTATGCATGTCACAATACTATAATTTAATGTTTGTGGGAATGGGGACTGTAATAACTAAGCACAAATCTGGAGGGTTTTCAGACATCTCGATAAAAATGAAACACTCACTTCATAGTTTGTATTCTGTATTTCACATTAAACGCTTTTGCATACTGTACTGTAGAACGGAAACTTAACACTTTTTTCAATAGAAAAATTCTCTCTTCTCCATAATTTTCTTGCTAATATCCCATGGTCGCTAGAAAACGATACGTAGTTCTTGTACTGCATAACTCAGTCTATGCTCTCTGCTCTTTCTTTGCTAGTTAACCGCAAAGAGGTCAATGCATAAAACGATTAGTGTTCAAAGTAGTTTACTGGAGGCACAAATATTTAATTCCTAAAGGGACCACCATGTGGCGTCAAATTAGTGACTAAGAGAAAAGACGTACAAGTCATATTCTTTGCCTTTAAAAACTGAATTATAATAAGTAAAAATAACTCGCCATTCTTCTCTTGCTGTGAGGCAATTCTCAATAGTCATTTAAGAGATTAAAGAAGAATAAAAATTCATAGAACACTTCTTCTTCTACAGGGATACATATTCATAAGACTGCCGTAATAAATGAGCAATTGATTAATTACTATACAACTTGTCTTAAACATGTGAAATGAAACGTATCGCAAAACAGTAATATTTTGGATTAGTATATTTTCTGCTAGGATCCTGGTAAAGGCAACTGGGGTAGTATTTCAGGCGAAGAGCAAGATAGCCTTCAAATAGGCTAAGAACACGTCATCTCTCTGAACCCTCTCCAACTTATCACTCATGTCCTTCCTCCCTTGACGCCAAATTCCGATGGAAGGAGCATATTAAGAAGAAGCAAGAGGAACTGCAAATCAAATTTCGAAAAATGAACTGGCTGATCTGACGTCGATCAGAACTGTCAATGTACAACAAGCTGCTCCTGTATAAACAAATGCTGCGACCAGTCTGGACATATGGCGTCCAACTATGGCGATGTGCGAGAAAATGCAACATCGAAGTAATCCAACGATACCAGAACAAAGTACTAAGATGCATAGCAGATGCGCTCCGGTATGTACGCAACAGGGACCTCCATTGAGACCTCGGTGTCGAAACAGTCGCATCCATTATTGCAAGATACGCCACCTCACACGAAAACCGACTTCGACAATACATCAATGAAGAAGCGTCCAGGTTCCTAAATGTGGGAAACCTAACCAGGCGACTCAAACGGACCAAACCTTACGAACTAGCCAAGCAGCCCGACAGCTAAGGGATCCGATGGGCGAACTTAACTTCATATAATCTTAGTAACTTAGTGTCAAATTAAAACAGATTGTTAGTTCAAGCGAACTAGTCTTTGTAACATTTTGCTTACATCTTGTGGCAGCCAATAAAAAAAATAATACCCTTCCTCCATCTGTGCTGCAAGCTATGGTCTATATTGTGTCAGCTAGTCAGAACGGGCCACCAAATGTGGATTCGTTTTCTGCCTATTTCCTATGTAAGAGTTGCGCTTCTACAGCACCGCAGTTTCAGCATTTGTCAAAGATAACTGAAATAAATTTAAACTAAGATAGGACCAGTTGCCGCCTCAATATCCAATAACTTATTAAGAGCCGCGTTAGTAAAAATCGATGGAAAACTATCATTAAAATATAAGTTATATTTAAGAAGTAGTACTTAGTCACATTTTTGTGTTACGAAGTGGAAAGGATGGGACATTCTGTCGGTACATTCAGAAGCGATCGGGGTTTCTCCTTGATGAAGTGACAGGATATAGCACTCGCTACACTTCCTCAATAAAGCTGTAAAACCAGGACTGTATTCCTTTGAGAAAAGAAAGGGTGGACGGTTATTGTCACTAACATTCAAGCGGTAAGGGGTTCAAACACCGGAGCTACGGAAGGGAATTTTAAACCGAGCCGCCAAAGAGGCAATCAAATGAATAAAAAAAAAATAATTTTGATTGGTAGATGCCAATTTCAGGAAAACTCATCAAAGCCAAACTGGGCCAATAAGGCAAGTTTCAAGGAGGAGTTCCTTTGCGGAAGTTTGGCCTCAGAGAGTTTGTTACTGCGGAGAGCCATATTCCCCAAAGAGTCGTCTCCAAGAATCAAAGTGATACAGACGCGAAACGGTGATCCGACGTCCACGATTTGCTAAACATTATAAGAATTATAAGTTCAATAAAGATATAATTAAACGTAGTTGTGTAGCCAGTGTTCGTGAAAATAGTGAACACCATCTTCTTCCCGTCCTACTGGAGTGAGGCCCGATACGCCCTGAGACGGAGTCCGTCTCTCCCTGAGAAAGCCAGACGGACTCAAGACTCACCTGCCCGGTTATCTTTCAGCTGTAAGCTACTGACGTACGCTTACTGGCTCCCAAATTTCACTCCCTGCCTCCCAAGTTAAACTACACGTTTCACAGAGAGCCTGCGGAAGATGACCAGAGCGCTAACAAGGAAAGTGCTGGAGGTAGAAGCAGTGAGGGGTGAGGATAGTCGCAATAAAGGAGGCCCTAGTTACATTAAGTAGCCAAAAACATTTGGCAAAACCAGCTAGCGGCCATCAGTGGAGGGACGGTTATACTACTGACCATACATCCTCATGTACGGTTGACTTTGATTGCGTTATCTTGGAAACAAAACCAAGAAAGCTGTCATTCTGTTTGAGAAGCTCATCTGAAGGACTCATATGTTTTTACACATCCTTCTTATTTGTCAGTCAAAGTGGTCGAGCGGGCTAAGACTTGAAATGTCTTCGCTCTGTTCAACACTGGGATCACGGGTTCGATTCCCACTAGAAGAATGTATGTCCGCGTTTTTTCTGTGTTTGTGGTGTCCTATGTAAGCAGCGGCCTTGCGATGGGCTACCTGTACGATTCACAGTTCCAGATTAATTCCGAACAACAGACCAGCGGGCCTAATCCACCAAGAAGAAGAAAAGGAAGGTCTACGAGTATACACGCATTCACGGTACATTAACCTGTGAAGGATGGCCGCGCCATACCTCAAGCAGTTGGTCGCTGGCTTCCCACCGCGGTGACCCGTGTTCTATCCCGGGTCTGGTCAAGAGGGATTTGTGGTGGACAAAGTGGCGCTGGGGGAGGTTTTCTCCGAGTACTTCGGTTTCACCTGCCGATCTTCATTCCACCAATTGCTCCACAATCACCCTCGGCTATCATCTGGGGCTGGTAAAATAGGCCAGAAGTGGCCGCAGTACAAGGGACTTAGTCCCACCCCACTAGCAATAAAAAAGAACGCTGAAGGATAGATTTTAAATAAAGAATATAACCAAAACCTATCCAACCGTTCAGACGTGACTGAGGCAAACAAACATCCGTGCATAGACATAGACTGACGGCATTCCAAACACCTTTCTTTAATATTCTGGGGGTTTGGGGTGCTCAATCTCATAAGTCTGTCATAAGTTAGAGCTCAAATTTTTCGTGATCACAATTTTATCTCATGAGCATTACACATATAAGAAAGTAAAACCTGCATGCCACTGAAAATCATGAGCTACGCATGCGCAACTGCAAGAAAGAGAACACTATCAGCAAACGGCGAAAGGTGCCGTGTGTGTACCAAGCATTTATATCATGTGAGAAGAGATTGACTGAATCGGAAAATCAAAAGAGATTTGTTCCTAGCGAATGACTAATTCGTAAAAAGGGAAAAATTTCTCCCCATCTGCAGGGATCATTAAATTTAGTCAAATTAACTTGAAGTGTGAAAGTACATTTCGGTATCGACTGTCCTTCAGCTTTTATTTTTAAGGAGAGTCCTGCCACCTGTTGAGGAGCGAATAATGCAGGAACTTAACTTGTGGTTGCTTCAGCTCTGTGTAGATGTCGTTACCAATAACTAGAAACCTGTTTCATGGGAAAATGTTCGAATAGTGAACAAACACCACAATTTTCTTCAAAAAATATTCAGTCCAATATTTCGCTGAACTGGAACTTCTTGAACATTTTAGATGAAATTATATTTATGGTTTCCTTAGAAATGCAGGTAACTTCGCGCCAGTATTCTGAATTCCAGCACGTACTTTGGCATTTTGTTTGCCTTCATCCTGCATACACCAGTGGTTCTCAACCTTTGTCAGACCGCAGCCCGGTAAATTCTTTTTTCTATAAGACGAGGGTCAGGTATTGGGCCGCGGCCCGGTGGTTGAGATACACTGGTGTACATGACGTGTTCAATTATTTTTGTGGTCTCCTTTTATTGCTAGTGGAGTGGGACTAAGTCCCTTGTACTGCGGCCATTTCTGGCCTATTGTCCCAGCCCCAGATGATAGGTGAGAGTGATTGTGGAGCAATTTGTGGAATGAAGATTGGCAGGGGAAACCGAAGTACTCGGAGAAAACCTGTCCCAGCGCCATTTTGTCCACCACAAATCTCACTTGTTCGAACCCGGGCCGCCGCGGTGGGAAGCCAGAGACTACCCGCTTGAGATATGGCGCGGCCTTTTGTGGTTTTCATTTTCATTGATAATACGTATTTGAAACAGTCTCCCTTTTATGCATGCATTTCGTTGTTTATCTGGTCTTGAAAAATCCAACGGGTATTACCACTATACCCTTCCAGAGCGTGTTAATCTTCCGTAATCTTAGTTTTCTCTCGCTTTATGTTACATAAATATATATTTTGTTATGTATTAACTATGTTTGCGTTTATGCCATGCCAGCTGGTACACCCAACTTATTCATGCAGTTATAGTAGGCCAATTGTAGATCTGTAAAGTATTGCAGCATTAGTTTAATGTCCGTTGAGAACTGAACTGAAAGAATCCTCAGCTGTTATATACCCAGGCCATTTTTTTACACATTTAACACGATTCAGTGATAACTCTAATTTTTAAACGCCAACAGGCATGAGAACCGGTAATAACTGTTCAATGCTCTTACAATGTACAATAACCAGTGGTGCCCTTTTAACGCCTGGGTATATGGGCATCCAGCCAGACACACACGCAGTGGCTTTTACAAATACGGAAGCCTTCGGTATCCTGTATCATCTGCAGATATAATGTCACGTGTCTCACAGTGACTAAGACGCGGGTTTGGATTAGTGAATCGGTTTGTTGGATCTCCACTAGTCGTACTTACAATCAGTTCTTACACTCTCAAGATTACTGTAACTTTAATACTCGTATATGTAACGTCACCCGGGTCTAGTCAAGTGGGATTTGTGGTGGACAAAGTGGCGCTGGGGCTGGTTTTCTCTGAGTACTTCGGTTTCCCCTGCCAATCTCCATTCCACCAAATTCTCCATCATCATAATCACCCGGGGCAGGCTACAATAGGCCAATCAGTGGCCGCCATGCCGAATGGACGCAGTTGGACTCCACCACTCACTAAGCGAATTAAAAAAAGAAAATTATGTAACGTCACGCACTAAGCCTTCTAATTCTTCTGGCCACAGCGCTGTTCCCCTGGAACTTCGGAACTCGCGTGAAGTTAATTCCCATTCCCTTATTCTCTCATATCTTCTCTGCACGGACCACGCACAGAAAATAGAGTTCTAACGTTGCTTAGTGCAGACCTCACAGAAAACAATTCACGTGACAGCCATCTCAGTTCCTTGGCGCGCTGATTGTTGCCTAGAAACGAGCTATAAATATTCGTCCTATTGTTACCTGCGCGTATCGCGGGGTGTTTATCAAGCCGTTGCCTGGCAATGCCTTTACTTGTCACAAAAATTTTGTATGGAATGATAAGCCGTATCATTATTGTCACTTTGGAGGAATGTGTATGAAATAGGCTGTGACATATTTCATGGCACTGTCTTGAAATTTTCCTGGTTGGACTGTGATAAAGTGAAAGACCATTTCAGGGTTATGGTAGTAAATTCTAAAGCATGAGCAGATGTATGCCCCGGTAAAATTATTTCTTTTTCCTATCTTCAACCATCACCAACTTCTTTCTTTCTTTCTTTCTTTCTTTCTTTCTTTCTTCCTTCCTTCCTTCCTTCCTTTCGTACTTCTTATCTCTTTCCTTCTTTCATCCTGCGTTCATATCTAATTTTTTTATTTGTCTAGCATGTCATTATTCGTCCCTCTCTTTTACAATATAACATTATACATACTCGTAAGTATGGCAAGAAGAGCACCCTTACAGGATAACAATGAAAACCACCAACCCCGCTATTAATTACGTTATCTCAGAGCTTTCCTTAATATTCATATCTTCTGTGAGCGGAACCCAACATACACACGCAGAGGCTACTACAATTATAAATATTTTAGATGTTTTAAAAATCACGATATAGTGGTATATTATTATGGGTAAGTAAAGCTATCGCTGTATCAGGCCTTGGAGGCCCATAGGGTTGTGAGATGTTGAGGCTCCCATATTTTCTAGACAATCGGCTCATAGATGGCGGTAAGTTTGTCAGCTCTACGCGCCGGCCGCCCTTTACCCCCAAGAACATTCCAAGAATATTCCTGGTTCTCATTTCTGTTAGAGGCTGAGTCGACCCCAGGGCCATAGTGCAGCTGGAAGGATTAGGTAAATTGAAACAAATCCAATGACCTCATCGGGATTCGATCCCGCGACCTTCCGGCTTGTAGCATAGTGCCTCGACCAACTACGCTACCGCGTGCCCCTTATTATTATGGGTATAATATTTTATTTGAGCATACTGCGTATCTTACGCTTTAAAATTCAGAGTAAACAATTATTAAATCGCCGCTAGACGTAGTGATGTAGAGTAGGTTTTGGACGGACTGTACAGAGTTCGCATCTGCTCTTCTCGCTTCTCTGTACTTTGCCTGAAGACTGAAAGAAAGAGAAGAGGGCCTCTGCAGCTTCGCAATATATAGAAACTTAAATTTAAAAGAATAAAATGAACAATGTCCAAAAACACCCCCCCCCCCCAACAACAACAATGAACTACAGGACTCTGCCTTTCTTGACCGAGCTGCCAAGTAGTAAATAAAATGTAACTTCACATAGCTCAATTTGTTAAGTAAATATTTTTACGATAAGCAGATAACACTGGAATGCTGCTACATAAATTGCATTCCAAAAACAACTATTCAAGTACCACTTCCTGCAGGCAGTAAGCAGAGCCTGTTCCTTCTTTGTTTCAACCCCGAAGATGGAAGTGACATGTTTATCCGAAAATTCGGTTAACTTTCTCCGGACTATACGACATTATGTCCCAGAATATAGAACTCTGCAGTAATTTCGTTTGTAACACCTTTTGTCGCCCTTCGCATGAAATCATTTGTCAGAGTCGAACCTGTTCATGACGTAGCACAGTTAGGGATTCTGTGGATGGAAGAGGACCCTACGTATTGCATCGATTGCAAAGGAGAATAAGCAGAAGGTGATTCATTCGGTGTGAATACAGGAAGTGGTTATTTCTTAGTCCTTTACAAATTTGTTCCTACAAACATAAAGGTAATGTTGTTGGGATTAATTAAGCACCGTGTCATGAATACGTATGGGGAGTGAAGGTATAGCTCCACGCATATTTAACTTCGGCACTGATTAGATGGAAGTCAGTAGTCACCTTAACACCCCAACCATTTTGTCCGTGGGGAAATTAGAGCAGGTATATCGTTTCTGATGTAACTAATATTGAAGGTTTCAAACGACGGTGCATATAAATCTTCTGACTATAATTCTGGACACTGTCCATCATGGCAGCTTCCTTCCAGACCACATTTTTGTGAAAGTGGTTCTGTATCCTTCGTCAAGTGAGAGGACGAATTAAGGAATCATATTCGTTGGTTCCCTCAGCGGAACCTGTAGATAAGTACTCAAACCCTAGAAGTCTGTGAAAATGGGACGATGAACCAAGTATAAAAAAAAAACAGTCAGTTTATGAAATGTAAGCTTAGCGTAACAACTTTGACTCATTCACTCGTCTTGGTTTATTCCGAAAAAATGAAATGTCCTATCATCTAGGATATAACGTTGTGTGATCAGTTGAAATTCAATCGATGTTTCAGTGTATCTTTGCTTACAACTTGCCTCATGCTGGTTTATAGCTAGGCTTATTCTTCGACCCTGAAGATGTAGACGACTTATTGTTCCGAAACGTTGATTGAACTTCAAAGAACTATGCGGCGTTTTATCCCTGAATGTGGGACTAATATTTTCGCTCCGAAAAATATTAAACTGCTTATACTCGAGAAGCCTAGAAACGCTTTCAAATCTTTGCGTAAAATTCCCTTCATTTCTGTCCAATGTTAAAGAAAACTGGAAAGTGTCGACACATTTTAATAATTCTGCCTAATTTAAAATTGAATGACTATGCGTTCAGTAGTTGCTAAGTTGTTACATCTGAAGAGACGGACGGGCGGGCGGGCACGCAGGCAGGCAGGTAGGCAGGCAGGCAGGCAGGTAGACAGACAGAAAACGCTAGCTTATGGGTGCGTCTTTGAAGCTCATTTGTTGCGAACCACCAAGAAAATAGCACAAGTGCACGTATATTCGTGTCACTTTTGTAAGAGAAGAGAGAATCATCCATCGCTAGAACTCGGTAGTTCAGTCAAATATCAAGAACTTCTCAGAAGACCTAATGCCACCTACTTCCCTTCGCGCATTTCAATCGGAGTATATTATGATGCAGCAAAGAATTGTAACGTAATATTTATACAATTCATTCACGACTTTCATAAATTAAGATCATACACTTAATCACACGAATACAGTCTACTGCGCTCAAGTCTAGGGAAAATATGTGAATCAGTACCTACGTACAACACCTGAAAGTTTAATTCAAACGTGTGAACCCGAAGAGATGGAAAACTATGTAATATTTGAGGCTTTCACGGCGGTGACTATGAAGAAAGCAGTCTTTGGGATTTGGCACCGTGTATATGTGGTGTTAACCGACGTTTCGGAGGAACGTCGGTTAACACCACATATACACGGTGCCAAAATCCCAAAAGACTGCTTTCTTCAGATGGAAAACTGTTTACTCTGAGCCTATATATAGCTACATGTTGCCTGCTCCAGCTCTCATTCAGTATCAATAAAGTGAAACGTTGCATGTCATGAATATCAGCCGAATGTCCGACATACGAGTAGATTACAGATAGAATGCCATAGAATAGTGTAGAATATAAACATAAACCAAAGTGGCTTATATCAATAGAGCGCTAGCGACATTGACCGACTAATGTACCTAACGAGATGTAGGATTCCCAGTTTATTGATTAAACCGGCTACAATAACGAAGAACAGACATTACGGTTATGTTACGTGGACAGTTACAAGAGATACTTTGTTGTGAGATGGCAAAAAGATAAGTGTGACAGTCAGAGCGTGTTCATACTGAGATCCTAAATATATATTCTTCATGTTGTCAGCCATTAGTAACACAGAAAACGAGTTTTATTATTAGTTGTAAAATAAAATACATGACAAAGGGAAGACACCTTCATATCAAAATAGTAATTACCAGGCCAGACATAAATGCTTAAAGAACAAACCATTTTGCCTTATGCTGAGTCAGTTGTATTAAAATACTTCATCACAGTTGATTTTTTATTTTACATCATTTTCCCATCTCAGATTTTCTAGTTGAATTCTGAAAAGTTTTTCCACCAGAATGCCGCTGTCCAGTTTATAGGGCTCACAATTTAACAAACCTAGCGAAAAGACAAGAGCATATAGCATGCATACATTACAATATATTTCTATCTCATGATTTCAATAGATACCACTCAATAATTGTGAAGAGGAAGTTGCTAACAAAATACTGAAAAAGCAGATATGATGCTACGTTTATCTTGTCTTTGGGAACACTAGAAATCTCCGGGGATCATGAAGGTTGTGCTTGTTTCTGGTCACAGAAAGACACACCACTTTTGGGAGAAAATTGTGTCATACATGAAGGCGACTTATTCTTCAAAGCAACGAACAGTCTAGCATATTGAGACTGCACGTGTCCTGAACTTTACCACCTGTGCGTATCAATTTCCAAATAAACTCTAAAGGGTTCTGTCAAAGGTGTATAACACTCGGGATTACTGGGTTTTGGGACTTTGTCCATCGTCCCATATTCTGAGGAACACTATAGAATACGGCGTTTCGGAAGATGGATCTGCTTCCATCCTCACGTGTGAGAGTGGGAGACACCAGGTGATTCAGTTTCCGGAACATTATGTTCTATGGCGTTAATTAGAATACCGGACGGTGGACAGAGTCCAAACCCCCAGTAATCTCGAGCAGTTTCCAAAATACACTTCTAAGCAAAAATTTAAGGTATGCGCAAAGATGCTTGAAATTATACTTTTATTTACTGATTTATTCACTGACACTGTTTCAGTGTGATTCCCGACCTCTGTCTAAAAGAAAACTTGATGAAGGCTCTTCTGAAATCTTTAAGAATTGCGTGACGATCCTCAGCAAATAATATAACGCAAAGCGCGAAGTACATTTTTGCCTACGAGAGCTTTTATGGATGTTTCCACACAACAATGAAGTAATCTGTAAGTACATCAGTGTCAAATATCAATACTTTACGAGTAACATATTTATTTATTACAATAATTGGAATTACTTTGGCTTATAGTGTATTTCTTACTTTCTGTCGTGCTGCACAATATGTTTATATACTTTGATAATAACAACTGTCAACAAACAATGGTAAAATGGACTAAATAACAATTTTAATAATATACTTCACGCAGTTTCGCCACTGAGATATCAGTGAGTCTATTTCGACGGCAATTTCCAGTCTTATGTCAAAACTGAATGACCCCTCGATTCATAGGGTAGGCAACCATTAGTACTGCTCTCATTGTAGCTTAGTCCACGAAATCTGCCCTAAGACTTTCGTCCCTGTGGCTCGGTAATTTTTAAACCAATTCCATAGAGCAAAGCCCTTCTTTAGAAGTTAAGGGTCGCTCAGCTAGCCGAGATATCCTGCTTTCTTGGAAGCAGAGGGTTCAGAATCATGTTCACAGCAACCCTCTAGCGGTCCCTGCTATCATCCAAATGAATCAGATGTACATCTTAACATGCTGTTTATTTAAGATCGATTTTATTAATATCCTCACATCTCTAAAGTCTACCAAATTACTTCTCCCCCGCTAAATTTTCGAAGATATTTGCGTCTATTCCATACCCAGTCCACATCATTGTCCTTCATCTGAACACTTAGGGGCTCTTCATGGGAAATACGGAAACTTTCATCTATCCTTACTTGGCCATATTAGATAATGATATGTCTGCTGCTACGCTTGCGCTAGCCGGGGTAGCTCAGTACGTAAATCGATTTCGCTACGAGCTGGAGGACGGAGGAATTTGAGTTCGGTTCCCGGTAAAGACAGTCGATTCTTATCTTCTCTACAACGTTCCGGCCGGTTCTGAAACCCAGTCTTCTGTACAATGGACACGGGTTGGGGGGGGGGGTCTGTCTTCCCTGGGTAAAGAGAGATGGGTGTGAAGTTGACTAGTCACCTCCATCTAGCGCCGAGGTTTAAAAGCTCCATTCCCCAATACGTCCTCAGGCCGTGGTGCTTAATTAATTAAGTACAGAGATGTCTTTATTGATAAGTATCCATTCGTCATGTATAAAATATACTTCCTTGAGAATGGCTTCCGAATTTAGTTTCGAAACCACTGTCGGTAATAAAATATTTTTCATTGTGAAGTTCATTCGTTCTTTCAGAATGTCTATACTTCTTCTTTTTCTTTTTCTTTCATTCCTATTGCTCCTATTTGGAATACAGGGCATCCGTGAAACTATTCGCTTCACTTAAGTTTCTTAATCCAAGACATTCGGTATGATTCCTTGGATGGGGTAACAACCCGTCGCAAGGCCCCTACCCAATACAAACACAGAATAAATGCAGACAAACATCCATGCCTTGAGGGGGATTCGAACCAACGATCCCAGTGTTCAAGGGGGTGAAAACAATTCATGCCTTAGATCGCTCGGTCAGTGTGACCGGCAAAGCCAGTACTAAGTACAAAGCAAGCGAACTGAAATTAACTCTCCATGGAGAATACAGAGAAGAAAGAAGAGCACATAAAATCTTAAAGTTTTAAAAAAACTAGCTGACGTTTTGGTTTGGATGTATTATTCGAAAGACACAAAGTTCAGATCTCGTCCTTCGCCACGTAACCTGACAGAGATCTTCAGTGTTTTTCTTCAGTCCTAGTGCAGGTGTAGCTAACCACAGATAGGCTACGACCATCAACTTTCAAGTTCATATCTAGCCTTCAGATTCGACGCCATATAATCATTACAATTACAATATCGTTTTTGAGTAACTTGTGAATCAATCATAAATCATACAGTAGTTAGATTATATTTCTACATCATGGACAAAGGTAAACTCAGATGGGATTTTGAAGGCTCTTCGTGTGTATAATGTATTATACAGAACACATAGTAAGATGGTTCTTCACTAACTTGCTACTATTTGGATATGAAGTAAACCTGACATGGCATAAAACACGTCTGGTTTAACGATAATACGCAGTAATTTATGTGTCACATAGATTCTATTCTACATACCCTTCACAGGCAGAAAATATGACTAGCTAATTGAATAGGGAAGTGAAAGCAAACATGAACTAAAGTGGTGTAATTCAATAGCATGCAAGTAATACTGACGGGACGAGGTAAATAACATCTTTGATTCTCATTTGGACTGATTCAGTAGAAGAAACTAAGTACTTTCGTCACTCATGTCCCGCAGTCACGTTCTCACTAGCCTGTAGGCACTCTTGTAGTAGAAACAAAAGCAATAAGTTCAGTTATTGGTAAGCACATGTTACATAAAGCTTACTGATCTGAAATGTAGATAGATATTCCATTGTTATCAGAGGAACACTGTTCAATTTCTGTGATGATAGTCTGCTGCATGTTTAGGTCAGAATTTCCACGTTCCAGTGTAAGGTACCCTCATAGCACTCCAGTTAATGTCGTTTAACATGGAATATATATTTGCATTTTAGTGAAACCCGACTGATCTTGGAAGTAGCTAACAAAATGAGGAAGAAGAAAACGATCCGAGTTGTGAATTCTGTTTGTAATATCAAGTCTCCAGCGGTCGCTCCAATTCAAGTCGACGACAAGAATCGCAAAGTTTCCTCAGTTGTAGAGAGTCTGTTTCTTCCTGGTCAACAAAGAATAGGACGACTCGGCATTCTTAACAGGTAAATGCGTCAGACGTATGCATGTTCTTTAGAGGGGCTATCAGTGAGACGTGCGTAGAACTGCATTGTCCTATGAAACTTGGAACCCGTAAGCAGTGGTTACCAAACTTGTGATCATCTTCAGTTTTACTTATTTTTCTCTTTATATCTTATTTGTGCGTACTGGAGAAAGTCCTCATACTCTATATCCCCACACCTTCTGTTCCACAGTGACGTGTTCCGCAAATTATTCCAGGCATTACTAAGTTTATTAAATTGAAATTACAGCAGCCAGCATTCAATGTGAGAAATCGGTGAAGGGAATCCTGTGTAATGACGTATTTAATATCCTAGGATTATTTAGATTGGAGTTCTGGTGGACAGCTCAACGTAAGAAGAATGCCTTCTTCTGGGATGTGGTTGCAGCAACCTGCTCACCCTGAACATGGGAAGCGATACGTTCCTCCGAAACGCCGCTTTACACAATATCTACACTAGGCTACATTCCAGAATACGGTATTCCTCATAGCCACCGCAGTGAAAACCTCTTATCTTATGTAGTTCAAAGTAACATAGCCAAGTCGCCCATCAGATTATCAAAGTCTCATCGTCATGTCTTATCAAACAATACTCACACAAGTGACCGAGCTTTGTTGAAGGACTAACGGACGCACAAGAACCTACACGGACTGTTGGTAACATAAAGAGTTTCACAAGCTGTAGTAACAGAATTAAAATGATAAGCAGTATCAGCACTGTACATTCAATATTACGTAGTCCATGACTCGAGAATCTGCGGGGTTAGTTACATCAAAGCTCCGGTATATGCATAAACAATTCCCATGAGTACCGAAGCAGGTAAAATTAATATATTAATACTGAAAGTATTACGAAAGAATTTCCCGTATTATTAGCTTCGAAACCATCTTCTTTCCCTTGTCATCTAACATTACGCTTCTAGACCTTGCCAATAGAAAAGACGGCCCTTTGATATGAAGGGCATGCGCGGATATGTTGAATTAAAGGGAGCCGACTTTCCAGCCTGGGTTACGTTGAGAAATTAGCATATTTTGAAATGTTACACATGGCTTCACATTCGATGGTCTCTTCTGAACACGATAATGAACATTCGAGTACCGTAAGACGATAGGAATTTCCTGGCGGCTTCTTAAGGACTTTGTTCCGTGGAATTAATTAATTTCCAAACCTGCAAGAATTATAATTTATAAAGCATATTCTCCACCGATATGATAAAATGGAATGTTAATGTTTAGATTAAACATTATATTTTATATGTACTAATTTTGTGTCCCTAATGTTTACGGTTTAACATCTTCCATTTTACTGTACAGGTTATATACGACTGTGGTTCTCATAGCGTGCATCGTAACTGCCGGCGTGTTCGTGACGAGAGCGTGGGATAAGTTCTCCATGACCCCCATCGTGGTAAACGTGGAGACCACGAATTATCCGCTCTACAAACTGCAATTCCCTGCAGTTACCATCTGCCCTGCGAACACTGTCAAGAAAACTACCGGCGAGGAGCTGCTTTCCAGGTACAGATCTCACGTTCGTAATCCAGCGCCGAAATGTGTCATTCGGAGTGCGCCGGTGCGTCACAAGTAGAGCAGAGAAGGATGCGGGCCAATCGTAAGCTGTTTCTAACCACTGAAACAAGTTCTCACTATCTCGTAAACATAGAAGGAAACGAGAGAAGAAATTTATACTCCAAGAAGAAAAAGAATTTTTAAAAGCTTTCCTTGATAAAATAATACTTCATTGGTCGTCATATTAATTTTGAAAAATGCTATTATTTCAAATACAATAAGTACGTAAAAACCTCTGTTATATACATATATATGAAACTTCGTACAATATGTAACTGCTTTCCAACTACATTTCATTAAATATTCATTACATCGAAAAAAATTTCAATTAATATCAAGGGGCTTCACGCTGTGCAGGTACCTGAACATGAGTCTAGATAGCGAACTGCGAAAGGATCTCTGGAACTTTATGAGTGCCCTCGCCAAATGCCAGTATCCGTTCTACTTCCGAATGCAAGAACATCTCCAGCAAATTCACAGCTTGCTTCCACAATTCGCAGACTTCAACGTGTCTCGTTTCATGCTCCAGGTACAGTGTTCAATCCTGCTTCTTCCGTAATCATGGCATGGACAGTTACTTCAGAACGCCGTACAAAGAGAGATCAGTAGATCAGTAGATTATGAAATTACTGTAATTTTCTCCTGTGCAAGTCAGGTTATCTCCGGATACTATATGCAAATAAAATTTTATGAATAAATATTATTAATAATAAAACTGTATTTTAAAAAATAAGCAAAATATTATAGGGGGCACGCGGTAGCGTAGTTAATTGAGGCACTATGCTACAAACCGGAAGGTCGCAGGTTCGAATCCCGTTGAGGTCATTGGATTTCTCAGTTGACCTAATCCTTCCAGCGGCAATATGGTCCTGGGGTCGTCTCAGTCTCTAACAGAAATGAGTACCAGAAAACTCCCTGGGGATAAAGGGCGGTCGGTGAATAAGGCTTACAACCTCATCGCCATCTTTGAGCCGATTTTCTAGAAAATGTGGGAACATCAACGTCTCTCAATCTTATGGGTCTCCACGGCCTGTTACACAGAGAGCTTTACCTTTCCTAGTGGTACCACATTTCTGAAGGGATTTACCTCTAAAAAATAACTCATACGTCTCATAGAAGCGCTAAATTATTTGCGAATTAGCGGGATAGTGGTTAGAGCTGCATCTTGGGGAGGAAGGGAGGGCAACACAACATATAGCCCACATACACCAGGTACCCTACCATCATTATCTGTGTGTATGGTTGGTAGCCTTGACCATTACGAGTTATGTTGATAACGGCCGAGTTTAAAAACACGGATTCTACATAGGCTTAGCTCAAAATATTTTGTAAGAATCAAGGTCCGAGGATTCTTGTGATCTTTCGTAACAAGCTTATTTTTTATGGTGAGGAGTTTTTAGCCCCACACAACCCCCAAGCTGGATGACCAACCTTTGTCGGCTGTCCCGCGACTGCTTATTCAATATATTCGCAGCTACCCTCCATATCAGGAGGCCGTGTTCACCAACCGCAGCCCAAGGACAAGCCATACCGTGGTGAGAAGGGCGCAACCTAACATGGTAAAAATAAATAAATAAATACTACGATTACAAAACTAACAGACTGAGGAAAACAGTTTTGCTACTTCTACGTTCAAAGCCAAGTTATGTTACGTAGGTGTTGCCCACGTGCTCGGAACTCATGGACCGTTGTTTCTGGATGGGAAATGAAGTGAACTGCTGCGAAATTTTTAATCTTCAGAGGACAGAGGCTGGTTTCTGCTACTCATTTAACTCACTCACATCCGAGAAGACATGGAATTGGTGAGTTCTGTTTGTAATTCACTAAGTTCTTATAAGCTCCCTCCCACTTAACTCTTACACCTGAAGAGACATACAATCTGTGTGTCTTATTTGCAAGTGAACACACAGCAGTGCAACACTTCTTATTTAGGCATACATAAATTATTACAAGCTTATATCTATGACAGGCGATCAGGAGGTTAGACCGCCTACACGCTGAACTCAAGTTACAAATTCACTGTACATTTGCCTGCGTTGTGCTTAGATATGTCACCTTACCCGCAATCTGGTGACTGCCTCAAAGTCGTCTGATTGGTAACTAGACAAGCTCTATGATTAGAAAATGCGAAATCTGAAATCAGAACTTAGTGCCAAGTTCATCATCTCGTTACATATTTAGTCTGAAGCTATAGACGACTGACTGAGGCAGTTCCTATCAAGTAGCGTAGAATATAAACAGCGATATAGAATACGTGATATCAACCGGATGAGAGATAGTATTTGTCACATCTTCTACTAACCGGTACTGTCCAAATAACAAATACTCTAATGTATAAAATTATTATAAATTATATTTTATAAATATGTTATGTCTACTAAACCCGGCAAGCAATTCCATATCTCAGTGTAATAGATTGAAATGAGTCGGAAATTTCTCATGAATTGATTTCGGCGGCTGTGTTTCAGTACATGAAGCTGAAAATAGGTGAAAGGTGAAGTTTTCATGGTGGTGCTATAAGACTGCTCTTATGCGGGATATGATGCAATATAATCAAGTAGAAGAACATTATCAACGCTTCGGGGAAAGCTGCCGTCTCCTTCTTTACCATATTTATGGAAGCACAGGTTCCTAAAATATGATGGTATCGTTCTTCCAGCCCTTACGGCAACATATCCCATAGGAAAACAAACTTCTGAAAAATAAAATGTGGTGAGATAAAATGACATAACCTCACTTTTCTCCAAATTGCAATATTTTTATACAAAATTTCAGGATCAATATTGCTACTTTCACATGTTTATTACACTTTCTATTGAACTAATGTCCACTTTCGAATATAATTTACATGAGTCTTATTTCCTTTCGGGAAAATTGATTGCTTATTCCAGTGAAGGAACAGACGAGTTTTTCCGACCTTCAAAAACTTACAAAGAGAGCAATGAATCCAGCAAATGTGAACCACGTCACAACATCGCTTCCGGGACAACCACGGGATTAGAAGTGTTCTTGAAGCCTTCAAAACCTGAGGACTCACTGCAAGATGGCCAACGTGACAAGGCTGGGACTAGGGTAAGTTATTATCACAAATATTACACGATAGTAGCCAAATTACACACATTACATTACATACATACGTACTCTCGCGTGTTTGTTAGGTAACACGGCAAGAAATTTGTGCGGGTTCTCGGATTTGAATGAATACTTATTGGACACTCACTCTTTGCACTCGCAAGTATAATTTTTTCCACTTAGACACTTTAGACGTTTCTTCTCGAATGTTAAACACCCTTGCACCGTTATTCTTGGTGAAGTGTTTTCTGCCCTGCTCGCAGCTCAACGATCCTTGATCCCTTGTCGGATACAAGATCTTCTGCTCTAGTAGGATAAGAACGCATCTGCACTAGTCGGATAAGAACTCTTCTGCTCTAGTCGGATAAGAACTCTTCTGCTCTAGTCGGATAAGAACTCTTCTGCTCTAGTCGGATAAGAACTCTTCTGCTCTAGTCGGATAAGAACTCTTCTGCTCTAGTCGGATAAGAACTCTTCTGCTCTAGTCGGATAAGAACTCTTCTGCTCTAGTCGGATAAGAACTCTTCTGCTCTAGTCGGATAAGAACTCTTCTGCTCTAGTCGGATAAGAACTCTTCTGCTCTAGTCGGATAAGAACTCTTCTGCTCTAGTCGGATAAGAACTCTTCTGCTCTAGTCGGATAAGAACTCTTCTGCTCTAGTCGGATAAGAACTCTTCTGCTCTAGTCGGATAAGAACTCTTCTGCTCTAGTCGGATAAGAACTCTTCTGCTCTAGTCGGATAAGAACTCTTCTGCTCTAGTCGGATAAGAACTCTTCTGCTCTAGTCGGATAAGAACTCTTCTGCTCTAGTCGGATAAGAACTCTTCTGCTCTAGTCGGATAAGAACTCTTCTGCTCTAGTCGGATAAGAACTCTTCTGCTCTAGTCGGATAAGAACTCTTCTGCTCTAGTCGGATAAGAACTCTTCTGCTCTAGTCGGATAAGAACTCTTCTGCTCTAGTCGGATAAGAACTCTTCTGCTCTAGTCGGATAAGAACTCTTCTGCTCTAGTCGGATAAGAACTCTTCTGCTCTAGTCGGATAAGAACTCTTCTGCTCTAGTCGGATAAGAACTCTTCTGCTCTAGTCGGATAAGAACTCTTCTGCTCTAGTCGGATAAGAACTCTTCTGCTCTAGTCGGATAAGAACTCTTCTGCTCTAGTCGGATAAGAACTCTTCTGCTCTAGTCGGATAAGAACTCTTCTGCTCTAGTCGGATAAGAACTCTTCTGCTCTAGTCGGATAAGAACTCTTCTGCTCTAGTCGGATAAGAACTCTTCTGCTCTAGTCGGATAAGAACTCTTCTGCTCTAGTCGGATAAGAACTCTTCTGCTCTAGTCGGATAAGAACTCTTCTGCTCTAGTCGGATAAGAACTCTTCTGCTCTAGTCGGATAAGAACTCTTCTGCTCTAGTCGGATAAGAACTCTTCTGCTCTAGTCGGATAAGAACTCTTCTGCTCTAGTCGGATAAGAACTCTTCTCTTCTAGTAGGATAAGAACTCTTCTCTTCTAGTAGGATAAGAACTCTTCTCTTCTAGTAGGATAAGAACTCTTCTCTTCTAGTAGGATAAGAATTCTCCTGGAGGTGAGTGGTTAACTTCACACCCCGGCCGCTTTACCCCCGAGGAAAGAACTCCCTGTACCCATTTCTTAGGAGGCTGGGTGGGCCCCAGAACCGGTCTGGACGAAATGGAGAAGCCAAAATTCTTGACCCTACCTGGACTCGAACTCAGACAACTCGGTCGTCCAGCCCGTACCCAGTCGCTATACCGACTGAGCTATCCCGGCACCCGTATACGAATCATAAGGGTTGCATGCAAATGTGAATAAGTGAATATGAAAATGCTATGAGATAACACGTGCTATCCAGCTGAGCACGACTCAGCCATTAAAACTTAGAACAGTCTGAAAGAGAACTGAAGCCTGTCTCTCAGCTGACGTTGACCTTACGCTTTTAGTTCATTTTGCGGGGACTGTCTTGAAGCTGCAACTTCTTGCATTGTTCGCTATTGTGCTACCTTGTCACCTTTATATGTGTTGCCTCTATGACAGGTTTCGACCATATAAAGTTATCATCAGTTAGATAATTTTAAGTAATTACCGCACGTTTTCCTTCTCCTAGCCCAACGCTCTAAAACTTTGTTAAAACTAGCTCCAGTTACTGTTGAACTTCACAAAAAATACTTAAAACTTATTCCGTGATAACTACGGAGACCTGAAAACCCAGTGGAAAAAATAAATAATGAGTTTTAAATAATTATAAAGAAATTCTATAAACCTGGAATCAGATGCAACAAAATTTCAGAAAAATGGACTACAAAAACAACATGTGCAACAATCACTAAAACTGTCTATCTCACAACTACCTTTATAATGTCGAAATATATCGTATAAGTGACACATATAAAACGGCGATAATGTCGCGCACCAACAGTCCACAAACAGCGAAAGAAATTGCACCTTCGAGACTGGACCTGAAAATTAAACCATTAATCAGTGCAACAGGGTTCTGAAATATAATGCTACGAATATTCAACTTTGAATAAAGCAGTCTTCTGGAATGCGGCGCAGTGTAGATATTGTGTTAACCGACGTTTCGGAGGAGCGTATCTCCTCCATCTTCAGGGTACAAGAAAAAAGAAGAAAATCCGTGAGCGAGGAACCAGCGTGAACAGCTGCTAACAGCTAGCACCTGCTCACGCCGGTTCCTCGCTCGCGGATTTTCTTCTATTTTGTTCTACCCTGAAGTTGGAGGCGATACGTTCCTCCGAAATGTCGGTTAACACGGCGCCACATTCCAGAAGACGGCTTTCTACATAGTCACCGCCGTGAAAACCTCAAATCTTACATAATATTCCGCTTTGTTTGCTCAAGGTTTATGTCCACCTTCCTGTCCAGTTGCCTGAGGCTGGGACCGGGGTCCTAATGCCCGAAGAGCAGGCTAAAGTGTTCAGTGTTGAGGTGACTCCCTCCGTGACAGAAAGCAGTCTCAATGTCCGGGCACTCAGTGTCTCTGAGCGCCAGTGTCTCTTCCCTGACGAGCGGCGTCTCTCAGTATTCAACACATACACCGAGAAGAACTGCCTCCTGGAATGTAGGCTCAGCAACATAGCTCGATTCTGTGGTTGCCTCCCGTATTTCTTCAGCGCACTCACAGGCATGTCTTATTCATACTACCTGTACTTCCAGAATGCAAATATGCATGTATTTAGTCAAGTTTCACGAAATATTAGTGTTCCACAAACCGATAGCTTAATTCTGCTGATCACGTGCCACCTTAATCATTAATCCTTCACTCAGACTACAAGCATATTCTAATCTTTTGCTGCAACGAACATGCTGATCCGGTTTCGTTTTAAAAATCTGTTCCGGCGTCCTTTGCAACCAGGAGAACATACTTCAAGCAGGAGAAAACTCCATGATTTTAGTCCGCAAGCGAACTATACCGACCGAGAGACCGTCGCTTGTCGGTGAAGATTAGTGCCAAATTTTGCGAACAGAGGGTGTCGCGTGGTCAGCGCAACAAATCTCCACGGTCGTTAATTTCGATTTTCTAGACCGGAGCCGCCATTTCCTTGAAATAGCTCCTCAATTATCAGCACGAGGCTGAGTGGACACCGTTCCCGACTCATTACTTCTCCGAAAAAATCTGGGTGCACCGGAAATCGAACCCGGACCTCTGGATATTTAGCCAGGAACGCTAACTACTAGCCCACATAGGCGGTCCAAGCCGGAGAAAACAATGATTAATTTGTATGCACGTAATTATGATAACTGAATTTAAATTGAACACACTCCGTAACGGAGAAATTGATCCATTAACTCAATTCTTTGATGTGTTTACATGAATAAAACCTAAAAAAATATTTCTATTTCATCAATATCATACCCAATTAATATCCATGTCATATACGAACAGAGTATGCCTACCCCACTGGCAATGTATTCAGACACACGAAATATTTGGAGACAAGCGTATAAATATATTCAAGATAAAAAGTTAAAAAGTTTCAGTTAATGGTCAAAATTTTTGCTGACACTAATCTCTTCTTGGATATAATGCCGTATATTCCGTTGAAATTCAACTGGCGTTTCGAAGGAATATGTCGGCGCCTCCTTCATGGTAGAATAATAGGCAAGAACTCAGTTTAAAAGCAGGTGGCAAGCATAGAATTCTTCAGCCCAGCGGATAAAGGTGATATGTTCCTCCGAAACGTCTGTTGTCTTTCAAGGACTACACAGGGTTATATCCCAGAAGATAGAACTTTTTAGAGCCACTGCTGTGAGAACCCCAGATCCTAAATAACTTCATATTTGTCGTAATAAGTTTATCACTACACTGCATCAACATGATTTTGTTCCTACATTCTATCCATCGACGACCAGAACTCACATCTGCCTCCTATATCCTCATTATTAGCTTCCACCTCTCGTCACAAATTCAAAAGTTTTCTCTCTGTTTTACTCTTTTCCTTAAAATGAACTGCATATCTCTGCTTCTTCCAGCAGACAATGTTCCTGAATGTAACTTGACACAACTTTGGTGCTTGTCAGATCATAACCGTAAGTATGACTCATTTGAACACAGATAATACCATTACAACAGCCATATGTGGATAACAAAGTAAATATTTCATACATTAAACTAAGAGACCGTTTCTAATTAAAACACTTATGCAACAAGCCTAAAAGAAAAATTATCCTACCGGTTATTCTTATGAGTTCACATCTTCTCAAACTTCATTATTAAGTTACTGCCTATAGGAGATGTTTCAGCATAAAATGGCGTGAAACATATCTAACGTTAGTACAAATATTATGGCTACGGACATTATCCATCGTTCTTCTTTATCTAGGAACACCGTCCTGTTTATTTTTCAAAATACAATGTTTCGGAGACTATATTCTGCCTCCGTCTTCAGGTGAAAACGTACTCAGCTTGGCCCATTCAGTAGGGCTATTCCCTATCGTTACTAGGCAACAGTAAACTCGCTCCCATAGCAAAGAATGAACATTCCACAGAAGATTTGTTATTCCTAGAGTCGTCTGAGAGAAAAAGATGGTCATGAGTCCTGGGGGGGGGGGGAACCTAGAATTACTGTGCTGGCGAAGGCCAATACCTATTTATCAGACCTGAGCATTTCTGTCCATAACTTCTTATATCATATTGTATTTCATTAAGTGCGCTAACATATTTCGCTGTACTATATTATTCACTTGCGTTTATGCTCCTCTGTGTAGTTGAATTGCGAATCATCAAGCCTCCAAAGGGAGCGCCAGGGTTCGAGAATATAACGGCTATTGACTGCGCTGATTGTCTGCCCACATGCCACGACAACCGCTATGACATCCACTACAGTTATAAAGACGATGGTAACCCATACGCCAAGGGCAGTGGTGGTTACCTGGATGTGTTCTATAAGGATGTCAGCGCAATTAAGTATCGCCAGCAACTGGCTTTCGATGTCATGGATCTGGTTGGTTAGTAACGTACACGTACATTATTGTCACGCGTCCGGGGTTCCGTGACGAATATTAACGGGTTCTGGGTTGGATGATTGGATTTATTAACACCTTCTTTTACAATCTCTGTTTATCATAATCAGTTATAGCGATATCGCTACTCTACCCACTTCACAAATCACTAGGACACTATCCGTTTCTTGACAACGGATTTATCCGAAGAACTATAACTTCAAACCAATAAAAAGGCTTCTTGCCATTTCTTGGTCAATCACCTTCTAGATTTCGACCAAGTTCTCCAATTCTAACTCTCTAATCTCCTCTTGCTATAAACACTCGCTGTATAGCCGCAGCACGGACCACATAGAACACACATTCTTCTATTATAAGAATTGTTGTACTACATAGCAAAGAGCTGTAGCATGGCCCATAGAGAACACTTCTCTCATTGTTGCGTGTTCGCTGGAACATGTATACTGAGTCGTTGCCTAGTAATGGGTATACACGTAACAGTATTAATGAAGCAACTATAGAACAAAACACGCCGAAATGTATACTTACAGTTTACAATGGAAGACAGGAAATCTTTTTCTTAATCTCCTGTAAAATTGATTTGGCAAAGTGTAAATATTGTGAATCCTGAAAAATGTCATCTGCTGGGATGTGACGCCGTGTAGACCTTGTGTGAGCTGACGTTTCGGAGGAACGTATCGCCTCTATCTTCAGGGTGATAAGTTCCTCCGAAAAGTCCGTTCAAACAAGATCCACAAGGCAGCACATCCCAGAGGACGGCATACTTCATAGCCACCGACGTGAAAAAATCAAATCTTATATATTATGGATTCTGTCTACTTAAATTGTGGGAAATGTTTAACTCAATGCAACAAAGCTCTTATTTAAAATGTAACAGCAAGTAAGCTAGTAAGTAATTCCCCTCCCCCTTACCAAACCCAAATTTTGCTACCGTTTTTACGGAAGCCCACCACTGTTTTCTCTCCTGAACCAGATGAATATGATTCTTTCTGTTCCTTTAGAATATTTTTCGAAGTAATTTCTTTCAATGTCCGCCAAATTTTTCGATTAAATTTCTTCATGAATTTCTCCTCTTTCCCATACGAGCTCAGTCCTTCAACCATTCTTACAATGATCATCCGGGAAGAGTAAAAATTATGAAGATCTCTTTCATGCTGTTTTCTCCAGCCTCCTGTTACTGCATCCCTTCTAGGTATTAACCTTCTCCACTCTCTGTTTTCAAACACATTCATCTTCGTTCCTTGAAAACGTTTTCATTTTTTTAAATGAAGCTGTAGAAAGGGAAGTCACCGCCTGGTTTCGACAGCAGCCCAAAGAATTTTATGCTGCTGGTTTTCAGGGGCTTTTGAAACGATGAGACAAGTGCCTCAGTGTAAAGGGAGATTATGTTGAGAAATAAAAGCATTTTTCAAATCAGTACTCTTATTTGTTTAAGTTCTATATCCATTTGTAACTTACTTATTGACTTACCTATGTATTAAAAATAGTCTGAAATACAGTTTTGCCAACTGAAACCCATCAGAAGTGAAGCGAAATTAGTTCCGTTTTCTAGTTTCCAATTTTACTGCATGTACTGTGGACTTTGCCGTTCTTGCCATCGAAGTTTTAGCTCATTCGAATGCATCTCTTGGGTCGTTACATTGCATCTCCCTGTCTCTCCTGTTTCAGTTTCCTTTGGAGGCGTGGTGAGCCTGTTTCTGGGGATCAGCTTGCTGAGTGTATTCCAGTTTATCTGCCTTTGCACTTTGCGATGTGTTATGGTCTATCAATATATGCGTCAACATACTGACATACACAGACGAGCGTGGATCGATTAGTGAACAAAATGTCTTATCACCTTGCTGCTGCAAATGGCGACTTTCATAAAAACTAGTAAAAAATGTTGTGACGATGTATAATGTCTAGGTTACAAAACTGATTGGCAACTTCAATAGTTCACCGATATGAAGTCGAAACAGTTCGAGAATATTCGGCATTCCGCTGAGATAAGAAGACATACACGTAGTTACCTCTCTTCAGACCATTGCGCCCAGACAATACCTGTAACTTGCGCATGTCTCTGTATGATAATGATGTTGGTGTTAATCTAGAAGAAGAGAGACTGATAGAAATATTTCTTATAAATTCTCCTTAGTTCTGTTCTTTGGGAAAATGTTATACGAATAGAATTATTTCCATACAAGTGACGTACAGAAATTGTAGTGTTCTTTAATGGTGCGTCTGTCTAATTTCTTTGTAGATACACGTTTTTGGTAACTTCATTTTACAGAATAATGAATAAATTTTGTGTTGCGCTAATTAAACTCTGAGGTTACAGAAAGAAGTCCCACTTCGTCCTACAAACGTCACACTTCTTCCTCGAGGGCACTTCCCTACGTTTCCCTCCAGTATTATACACATTCTGTTCATGAGAATACTGGTAAGGAAAACCATGTGATAATCCTAGCCAGCGAGAAGCATGTTCGGCTGTTGGAAAAAGTCGGAGGGGGCTTAAGAAGAGTACAACAAAAGGCATGAAGTAAGAAATCTTAATGTCGTCATCTCCACTATCCAGGTATTTAATTCCATGGTCTCAGTAGTCACTGAACACAGCCGACAGTTCAGCTCGCGCAAATGTTGGCTAATGTGCAAGAACTGTCATCCCTCACAAATACTTCACAGATTCGATATTAGTAGTGTAAAAATTAAAAGTGCACATACCGAATGGGTTGGTCTAGCGATAACGGTCTACGCTTGAATTCGGGAGGTGCTCAGTTGGTATCTCTGACAGGACACCCTTAACCTGACTCGAGGTTTAGTCGTTTTCCTCAGCCTATCCAGGCAAAAGTCCGGATGGTAACTCGATTAGGCCATGATTGTATATTCCCAAACGCACTCTTAATTATCCTACCATTCGCCACTGTATGATCTAGCTACTGGCAGAGTCGTAAAACCCGACATAAAATTAAATAAAGGAACATACGTATGTAATTACGAAGATTATAAGTTGAAAACTCAATAACACTTCACTCAAAAATATTTTTCTAAATAATATTCCAAGAGGTTAAAATTGTTCAACTTGTTATTTCGCTATAAATATAATAATTTTTAGAATGACCGGCTACTAGGTGAATGGTAGAGGAGTCAGAGCTCGAGCCCAGGTAAAAGCGAGATTTTTCTATTCACCACGTCGTCCGGACGGGTTCTGGGACCCACCCAGCTTCCTATTAAATGGGTGCCGGGGGCTCGTTCCCCGGGGGTTAAGCGGTCGGGCGTGAAGCTTATCATTCATCTCCAACTACTTGCCGATGTCAAGAACACGTTGATCTATACATCCAACCCCATACGCCTTTTTGGCAGTGTGCTTAATTAGTTAAGCACAGAGACAAATTTACCTTTATATTATAAATAGTATCACTTGCTCTGTTTCCTGTCAACTTGTAATAAATACAATTTACTTTTTCGTCTTTCAATTATTATTGATTGGGACATTTCAGTACATTGATAATAAACGTGTTTACGTTTGGTAATGATTTATTTGTCATTCGTTAGTCACAAGTTCCTGCTGGTCTATGAAAACTATTTTTGATACCATAAATACAGTTTTCTCGGTGAATGTATCAAAAACAAACTGAATAATATATTTGGTACGTTTTACGAATACCTTGCTAAGTACAGGGTGTTTCACAAGAAATTAATATATTTTGTCACTGATATTTCTATATAAATATTTGTTCCCATGTACCGTATATCAATTTCTGATATAATGTTCAAGTACAGTCTCGCCTTCTCAATAAGACAATTATGATCACTGAATATAACTGCAGTAAAATGACTTCTACAGGTGTGTTTCAGTAGAAGCGCACGTCATGTCTCGCATTGTGTTTGTGTCAAAAGTATGATGTATGTCTACATATACAATCCATCATTATATTAAATTTACACTAATTCGTCAGTCGTCAGCATCAAGCTTCAAAGTAATCAAACTAATTACTGGCGGTTACATCCATTTTGACAAATGCTCCATGTTTTAAAAGATACGTTATTATACAAAGATTCACACTAGTGACACTATGGTCTTACTTGTTCTTGCAAACATAATTTGTAATTCTTAATTTAATGCCTTATAAGTATAGGAGTGGAATTGGTTCCAACGGCAAGATATTCATAGTGATTTTCATAAAAATAGCGTTAATTTCTTTGAAGGTATTGTTATGGGACACACGCAGACCTTCACAATTCCGTAGGACTCTCTTATCTTGATAGATTTGAGGTTCTCACTGCGGTGACTATGAAGAAAGTAGTCTTCTGTCTGTCTGTCTAAAGTCTGTTAACACCTGCTCACGCTGGTTCCTCTCTCGCGGATTTTCTTCTTTTTTCTAACCTGAAGATGGAGGTGATACGTTCCTCCGAAACGTCTGTTAACACAATGTCTACATGGCGCCACACCCTTGAAGCCTGTTTTCTTCTCTTTTTCTATTATTTCCCTCCAAATACAAAGAATCTAACGAGGAAAGAGGTCCTTCTCTTTCAAGGCCATCACAAATGTGGGAACCTCATCATCTCTCAACCCTACGGGCCTCCAAAGCCTGTTACAGGAATATCATTACTTATATATATATATTTACTTTACATATTTTCATATAGAAGAAAATTTTCCGCTTTCATTATTTTGGGGTCTTCTCTTCTCTAGTCGCAGTAATTACACTTTCCTACTTGAAAAACTGTCGCATCAGTTTCATCGACAACCGTACGTTTGTCTGTTAATGAAATGCCCGTGAACGGCAAATTATTAGCCGTGTGGCATAATCCAGCGTACTTCGACTTCTCGTTATGGGTCTTCGTGAAGAGTGCCGCCTGTGCGACTCCTGTTACAGAGCACAATGAAACGCTAGATAGTTGAAATATAAGAGCCGTCAGCAAGTGAACTAGGGAATGTCGGATTTTGATAGAAATGGACTATCGCGACAATATCTGCTGTCTCATAAAAGGTGACACATGAAGCACTTGATAAAGATATTTCTAATGTAATAAGTTATATGGCTTGTCTTTCAGGTTTCCGCTTGGAGTAATATCAGAGCTCTGAACTTCTAAAATGTTTCATCATTGGCAAAATAGCCCTTTTTGAGCCATAGCCTATCTTGAAAAATTCTGCCAGACTTGCCTTGAACTGGACCATCCGGTTTTCATTTCTTTGGATTTCTGAACAATAATTTCTTTGCCGAACAAGGTTGTCAGGCTTGCTTCCAACCCCCAACCTGCAGAACTAGGTCTCTGTATTTATGTCCCCCACTGATAGGGTGGTCCAGTTGTACCCCAGGCTCCGGATTCTCTTCCCGTTGCTTTCTACTACTCACAGGGCTAACCCATATCGAAACTGCGATTCTGAAATTGTTACGAAATTTTTTAATTGCCCTGCATTTAACTGTCGTATATGGGAAACAGCCCTCTAAAATTTCAATTGGCTTTTCGTTTTCCTATGGAACGGTACATTATAAATTCATGAGCTAGTATTTCCATTATAGGGCAGTCGTTTTTGTCCTCAGAAGGAGCTTTCAGTAAACATGAGTAGATTATGTAATTCTCGAATCTCAAGTTGAGAATATTCTACCCCCACTGTACTACTGTACAAACTGGACACAAGAAACAATAACAAGTCACTTATCAGCCGTGTCAGAAGAAGCGATCGAATGAAGTCCAACCCATTTTTTTGCCATTCTATACTCATGTAAACAATTTAATAACAGAAAAGAATATTGTTGGTGCAGAGTGTCTGGTGCCATTACCGAGTAACTATTCGA
The DNA here is from genome assembly GCF_002891405.2 of Cryptotermes secundus. Taxonomy (NCBI): domain Eukaryota; kingdom Metazoa; phylum Arthropoda; class Insecta; order Blattodea; family Kalotermitidae; genus Cryptotermes; species Cryptotermes secundus. The sequence goes on from NW_019736411.1 coordinate 896,262, forward strand.
GCACATAGAATGGACTGGACAGTTCCAGCAAATGTGATGTAAGTACTCCCAGAATGTGTACAACAGAAACGATAATGATAATTGTACTGAGATTTTCTGTGGCATAATTTACAGCCACTCATACTCTAAAACACGAATACTAGTAGCTTTTTTTTATTGCTAGTAGGGTGGGACTAAGTCCCTTCTACTGCGGTCACTTCTGGCCTATTGTACCAGCCCCGGATGATAGGTGAGGGTGATTGTGGAGCAATTGGTGGAATGAAGATTGGCAGGGGAAACCGAAGTACTCGGAGAAAACTTGCTCCAGCGGTACTTTGTCCACCACAAATCCTAATTGACCAGACCCGAGATCGAACCCGGGCTGCCGGGATGGGAAATACTAGTAGCATAATATGATTAAAGGTGTGTCTGTTGAAATGACCATTGCAGTGGTGCATATATATCATTACACAAAACCTTAAAACACTTTATTTTATTAGCATGTGTTTTCTGCCATACAATTCGATGATGGCACTGGAATTCGTAAAAAGTTCTTATCGCAAAAGTTGCAAAACTAAATAAATCGATGCTACGTATGTAGAATTTCAACACGACGCACCGAAACATATAATTCTGCTTACAAAGGCATTCAGAGGCATCATGAACTTCATAATGACAGTAATTTTTTAGTTTCAATTTTTAACACTCTAGTAATTATTAGTAAAGTCGCTGTCTTCAAGATTTCGCTACTGTAAACGCAGGTGTGACATAGAACCATTCTACGATTATGTATGGATTCAAATCCCCACTTTTGATGTTCTATGTACGCCAATTAGAAACCATTACTGTCCGCCTGATGCTAATAATTGTATGTCATTACTAATCACTTTCGCTTTTTATAAAAGAAGTTTTATACGCATCTGTTTCATGCTATCGTTGCTGGCGACTTGCTTCAACTGGAAGCGTGGCCTGCTTCTGTCAAATTTCCACTATTACTCGAAACTTAAAGGAGAAGAGATTTACACTTCCACTCATCTTCTAATACTTTGTCAGTGCATTGAAACCGTCATCAGTAGTACCTAAACAAAAGGAAAAATAAACAAACTCCGTGGCTTGACTCCGCAAGCCAACTATACAGACCCAGCGACCGCCGCTTGTCGGCGAAGTTAATGCCGACTTTAGCGGATAAATGGTGTCGCGTGGTCAGCTCAACGGATCTCCATGACCCCTAATCTCGGTTTTCTAGACCGAAGCCGCTATTTCCTTGAAATAGCTCCTCAATTATCCTCACGAGGCTGAGTGGACCCTGTTCTAGACCACTACTTCTCAGAAAATTTGTTAGCGCCAGGAATCGAAACCGGACCTCCTCGTCTGTAGCCAGGAACTCTGACCACTAGACCACGGAGGCGGTCCACAGTAGTATCTAATGGGCTTAATTTTTTCTAAATTGATCAACTTTTATATTACTTTTCTCGACCTAGAAATTATGCAGTCTGATAATTATCACCCTCCTTTGGTTATTGATATCTATTTTCTTTTTTTATTTTCTGTTCACAATGAAGAATATCCCTACCATAAATCTGCATATGTTAATATAAAATATTCCCTCGACTTCTGACTGGTTTTGTGTGTACGGCACCACCTCTTTAGATGCTGATGTGGCCAAGCTCATCATGTCATGGAACAGACGATTCCAAGTGGCATTATCGCAAAATAGGAATTCCAAGATTGCTTTTCTACTTCTTTAAGGTTTTATATTGAGAAGAAGAATTACTTTTACAGATGTTTTAAGAGGCGAATTCCTAACGTCTTTACAACATATTTTCCGTTTATCGTAAGCTAGTTGAAGCTGTTAATAAGTCTGGCAGACATACACATAAATAGTTGGAGTCTATTGATTATATGAGATAGAGTCAGTAAATAGGTCACAAATAGAAGTAAAACAGCTGTATCAAAAGTATTTAATTTTCTATGGGTGTCACTGGATAGCAGTATAGTCCAGCTTCATAAGAGTTTCGATAGCAGATGCGCATGCGCATGATCAGAGGCTGGTTTCAGTACTCAAAATGGCGAACGTGCTTGAGGAGTATTCTACCGAAAGGTAGCATTCCATTATGAGTTTTACGTGGGCAAAGAATTCAATGCAAAGGATATTCATAAATAAATGTTTCCTGTTTACGGTGGGAAGTGTCTGTCGCGTAAAGCGATTCATAACTGGCTCGAAAAATTCTCTTAAGGACATCCGAAAGTCTCAGATGGTGCCCGACCAGGCGAGGAAGTGCCTGAGACAACAGTCAAAAGACGTTTATGCTTTAATAACCTAAATTCAGCTTCTATTCAGCTTGGGGCTGATGATAAGCATTTGGTCTAATTTTCATAATTTGATGATGATTCTGTTGTACATTTTAATGAACTTACGAGAGTCCCTGTCTAGATGCCTTCCTCGCCCTTACAACATTTTCTGAATTTTCATCTTTAGTGTTTTTAAAGCTTGTAAACGTCTGAGACCGCCTAAATACGTAGGAGCTGAGCATATCCGTGTTTTTTTTAAAGGTTGCTCTGATAGCATTGTACCTATTCTTAAATATATAATCTTAGCTCAGCAATATTTTTCTCCTTATTTAAGCAAGCAGCAATTATTCCCGTTTTCAGAAACTCAACAGTGTTCCTGCTATCGATGACCCATCTCTATCCTTAATACATTCTTCAAATTATTTGAAATTGTTATCATGACCGAGTTTCGCATTACCTGAAGTTTAAATTAAATTTCTGCCAGCGTATTTTCACTAAGTCTAAATATAAATCTACAATTACCAATTTGGCAACTTATCTTGACTTTATAGCCCCTTTACTCTGCTCGCAACATCAAACTGATGCCATTTATTCCGTCCTCAGCCGTGTATTTTATCTTATATCTCATAACCTGATTCTTCATAAGCTTAGCATTTTCGGACTTTGTGGCGCATACTGCAATATGTTTCGCAGTTACCTATCAAACAAGCAATCTCAGGTAATTTCCGGTGTTCCTTGAAGATCTCTTCTAGGACCCCCCACTTTTCAATGTATTCATTAACTACTTACGAGGCTGCGCCATAGCTCAAGCGGTTAGTCACTGGCTTCCCACCGCAGCGGCCCGGGTTCGATCCCGGGTCTTGTCAAGTGGGATTTGTGGTGGACAAAGTGACGCTGGGGCGGGTTTTGTCCGAGTAGTTCGGTTTCTCATGCCAATCTTCATTCCACCAAATTCTCCATCATCATAATCACCCCGGGCAGGCTACAATAGGCCAATCAGTGGCCGCAGTGCCGAGTGGACCCAGCTAGACACCACCCCCACTAAGCGAAACTACTTACGAGATGCATTTAATTAATCTAGGTACCTAAATTTTCTGAAAATATAAACATCTAGGGTGACATTAAATCTCCCGAAGACTGCAATGTACTGCAGTCTGACATTAATTGGTACACTGCCAGTTTTATGGAATTCACGATTAGTAAAACGAAAATTATATCCATTTTCAAGCAAAATCAGCATACTGATCTAAGAGCACAAATTTCTTTCAATGCTCTGTAACCCGTACCGACAATGTTAAAGACATGAGATTATTTCTGGTTTATAAACTTCATTTCCGCATGTATTTTCACAGTGTATAATGATACTGGGTCTAGTTAACCGCATAGCTTTCTCCTTCTTTCATGGAGTGTCTATTTCTAATACATTTCACTCTAGTTCAATCTAATCTTGAATACATCTCTCTTATTTGGAACAGTACTTTGCCTACCGCTGCCAACAACTGAAACGCACCCAGCAGAAATTATTTTAATTGTTCCTCCGTGTACGTTGCAGTTACGCTTATGTTTTATAACAACTAAATTTCCCACCTTACTTAACAGGAGGTACCACTTTAATGTACTTTTCTTTTTCAACTTTACTTTGGTTCTAAATTCTGTCTACCTCTTTTTGAAAACGGTCGGGCATCGAGTTCCTGCTAGGTACATCAGAGAACTTGCTATGTCCGTTGTCTGCTCCTCAGAATAAAATTTTTTCTCTGTTATATGCGCTTCGAATGAAAATCCTATATGTAGGGATGCTGACGTATTTAGAACCGAAACTGCTTCCTCAATCACATATTTTTTCTTTCTTCTTATTAACATACGAATTTTATGTAAGGTGAATGTATTTATATACTTTTTTTTTCCTCGCCGCATAATGACTGGCGCTACTGTATTTGTTGTATTTATGTTGTTATTGTTGCCTAGTTTTGTCTCTGTCTTTTTGTTTGTTTCTGTCTTTTCTCCGCTTAATTCACATGTGGACTGTTGAATAAGCAATAAAAAACAATATTGAATTGTATTTTCCCCCGTATCTGAGGGACAGGGAGTGAACTTTGCTTAGAAAATTTATCTTCTTGCCTAAATAGTAAGTACGAGTATAACTCCACATGAGTAGATAAGAGTAATCTATTCATTGGAATACAGACTTCAACGACTTAAGTTTATTGACTGATTAAGTGAGTAACTTAGTGACTAATTGGATTAATTTGCCCTTTAAGATATAATGTACCACCCTCTTAAACATTTAAATTACTCTGCATTTTTCCCACACGCCTGTCATATGTTTCGTATCATTCCCGGAATAAACAGAGATTATTTCTCTAAATATTATTAACCGATTGATTCTTTGTAAACGCAGCCTGTTTCCTCCGAGGTATGAACTGAATTTCTAAATATTCTTTAGGTTAACTTCAGACTCAAAACATTTAACCACGCTTTTCCAGCTGCTCTTGTTATACATCATCGAATGACAGCATGATTTGAGAATATTGTATCTGAAAGGACGTGTCAGGAATCGGTTGTACTCAGTTTTGAGATACTACACAAATTTTGAGCTAGACATATAAGAAAATACACATATAAAACTTTTCTCCGCTTTAAGATTTTATACCTGAAATCCCGAATATATGGAGCAGAAACAATAACAACTCGATAATAATGTTCATTTTGTAAGAAGATTCAAGACTTCGAAAAATGTCGAATTACACACACAGATATATACATATTAAGAGGCACTGACCGTATTCTGGTGCCGTTTACATTAACCGCGAGGTCTAACGTATGAACCATATTCGCCCACTCAAACACTGGGATCGTGGGTTCCAATCTTAATCTAGGCACGGATGTTTGTGTGCGTTTATTCTGTGTTTTTCTTATTCTTTGTGTAGTTTGCGGCCTTGTGACGGACAGATCCCCCGTCCAAGGTGTCCTACCGATTGTGTATAGGATGAAGAAACTGAAAAGGCAGCCAAGGCCCAAAGAGCCCTAGAGCCATAGAGCTGTATTCTTGATCAGGAAAATAAATTTTATAAATATCCTAGAAACTGTTACCTCTTTCTTATACAAAGGCTTATGGACACGACACTTGTGTTAAAAAAAGTGTATTTTTTGGCAGAAAGAAACGAAAGCCTATCAGAAGAAAAGAACAGAAAAGTTATCTCAGTCCTCTAGAAGTTCTGAAGGAATTCTCTCAAGAGAGTACATTCCATGGACTGCGGTATATCACAAGGGATTCGGCCACCATTTTTGATAGGTAAGAAATCATTACTAATACTTTCGCTACCTGGTAAGGAGGAATTGTTTACACCAGACCCCTGATCCAAATATTCACTTAAGACCTTTTGCCTCAAGATTTCTTTATGACCTCTGCAACACGACGCATTGACGTCACTAGCGTCAGTTGTTACACTTTTCCACGTGCTGCTCAAAAATATTAATCAGCATTCTAATGGGTGTCGCGAGTATAACAAAACGTTTAGGCTTAAAAGCATTGTCCTAGTGTTCGCACCAAGGTTACACAACTTTCCCGGATTTTGCATATTGTGCGAATGTCGCATTAGCATTTGGTGGCTTTCAGAATGAATTGAACTCCACAACTCATACGTATATATATGTTACAAAGTTGAAGTACATGAAGAATAAGGGGTTGTGGGAGGTAGAGTTACCGTTGCTCCGAATACAGAGAATATATCGTCTGCCAAAATTGTAAAATGTTTCACATAACAGAACGTAGAATATAAAGATAAATCCAGTAGAGGGATCTGCAGTCCCGCAGATCATAAGAATCGTATTACTGAAATAAAAACTTAACAGGGACTGGGGTACATATTCAGGAATTAAAACTTCAGCTCCAGACGCGTGCACTATATTAACAATTCTGCATTTAACCCAAGGATCCATAACTCTGGTCGAGGCAGGAAGCGAGTAGACGAATCCAGTATACAATCTCGCGCCTCATTTCTTTAAGCTATACAGGCATTTTAATAATAATTTCTCATCTACGCTATGTCTCACAAGTTGCCTCTTCCCTTCAGGTTTCCATCTGAAATTTTGTAAATATTTTGGAGTCACATTTCAGATTATGCTGGATTGCCGCCACTCTGATATGTGCTGTGGTGGGAGTAGTGTTTGTCATCTCGGCGTGGGATAACTTCTCCAAAGTCCCCATAATAGTGAACGTGGAGACCACAAATTATCCTCTGTACAAGCTGCCTTTCCCCGCTATCACCATCTGCCCTGCCGTCAACGTGAAGAAAACACTTGGTGAAAACCTGCTGTCAAGGTAGGCCCAACGAGGCAACTGTTCATTTCATCGTAAATAGAAGAGATTTACCTCACAGTGACACCCGTGTCACCAATTGACAGGGGCTTACAACTGCGCAGTAATCACCAAACACGCACATTTTGTCACCATGTCACATGCGGCTGTGAACTTGATTATTTCCCATGGGATTAATGAGCCGCTATCCATCATTTATCTCGAACTCTGAAATGCAGCAATTCTCACGCCAACGTGGAGAGTTCATTCCGTAAAACCACTGCGACTGCGTGAAACATGCCTAATTGGGAATTAAGGGTTAGGGGAACAACGGCTGTTGTTAATATTCATTCAAACCTAACTACGTTGCCTGTAAACAGTGTCACTTTAAGTCCTTCCGTAATTTTATTCTGGAAGGGAGGAAACCGATGTCGAGTGTTAATTGCAGCCCTGTCCATAGCAGATGTAAATCTCTTGCTGCTAAAGCCATTAATACGTGTTTCTTGTTCCTGTGAGAATGTGTAAAACTGTCTGGAAACCCGAATACAAATAGAAAAGAGCAGATACTTGAAAACTGCCTCTGGCGGTGGATTACTGTACCGAGTTTCCAGAATCTCAATCTTATCTGACCGCAACAAAAACTTTCCACGTCTGGGAGTTTCTAATTAAGACCGAAAGAAATAACTGGAAATATCACGTCCATATGTTTAAAGTTTTTAAAATATATGACTAATACCTTTCTAAAATAAGGAGTAAGTCGAAAAGATTACTATTATGTAAAAACATAAAAATACTTGAGACACACCTGCCCACGAAACGTCTGTAGAACTTCTAAACCCATAATTCGTGACGCTACTTGTGCATACTCACCTGTCTGAATTGTAATACTCACTCTAAGACGAGAAAGAAAGAAAGGAAGAAAACGTAATAAAAGAAACACGATTTAAATGTTTAATATTTAACATTAGCTACAGAATTTTTCATATTAGGCGTTTTTTTCGGAATAATATGATCTGAAATGCAAATGAACGAAACGTTTAAGCGGAAAGAAAATTTGTATTTTAACGCCTGTTCCATAAGTACATTTATTATTAATTTGAAAGTCATCATCATCATCACTGGCACGACAGCCCTTTGTGAGCCCTGGCCTTCCTCAGGATTGCTCGCCATTCTTTTCTATTTGATGCTACATTCCTCCAGTTCTTTACACCCAAAATTCTTATGTCCTGCCACACACATTCTTCCCATCTTAACCTTGGTCTTCCCATTCTCCTATTTCCTTCTGGTTTAGTATTAAGCATTTTCTTGATGGTTCTATTCTCGCCGGCACGTATTATGTGTCCAGCCCGTTGAAGCCTTTTCACTTTTATAAATCCAATAATGTCTGGTTCATTAAATAGTTTGTATAGCTCATAGTTCTACCTCTTCCTCCATATTCCAAATTTGAAAGTAGTGTCCCCAAATAAGTGCATACAGATATCCGCTATACTGAAAAGTATTCAAACTCTAGTGAAGACAAATGTGTTTACTCCTCTTCCCTTATCTGAGGGTGTACAGCGGTTCTTGGGGTGAAAGTCTTGTTAAAGGCAGCTTCAAAACTAGTTATGAGAAATTTGTTTCTAAACTCTTAGCAAGAAAGGAAACGTAGAAAGAAGAAAAGTTAATATTCATAAGAAAGCGTAGGAAAAAGAATGTGTGTCCAGTATTTGGCATACAGCCCTTCCGAAATGAAACAGAAGTTCCCATGTTCACTAGTATCAAAAAGAGAATTCTGATGGAGGCTATACAGGGAGAGTCAACAAACTGAAACAAATTGTGTGAAGACATGTTTTAAATAATCGTAATTGTCCTCTGAATTACTGGGTTTTCATATTTTGCACACCGTCCGGTATTCTAGAAACTAGAAAACCCGATAATTCTGAGTATTATACACCATCGACAAAATCTTTAGGATCTACGAACCGGAACTGTACATTGATACTTCCTTTAGCGTCAATATTACGTGAGCCATGTTTTCGCAGTCGTAACTTCTCAAATTTGAAGTCCCGTACAATACTGTGATACAGATATTTACAGCACTTATACAAGTAAGTAACAAGACTATTACATTGGCTTCTCAGAAGAGTTTGTAACTTCCTTAGGCGTCTCTTTCATTGCTGAAACATAGAATTTTATAAGTAATCCCATGTTATGAACAGTTTATATTCCGAAATAAAGAATTCTATCTTCTAGGGTATAACGCCGTGTAGTCCGTCGAAAGTAAAAGACGTCTTCCTCCGAAAAGTCGGTCGACTTTCAACGGACTACAGAGTGTTATATCCCAGAAGATAGAACTGTCCATAACTACCTCTGTGATAACCTCAGTTCCTATATATTCCGAAATGTTCGTTGCCTTTTTTTTTATTAAACTCGAAAATCTCTCCGCCACACATAATTAAAATAATGAAAATCAGTCCACAGTAGCCTGTTCAATCCATATTTAGCTAAAATTAGCACATTTTTAAATAATCACAATATAAAGCCAGTAAAGAACGAGAAATAACAGAAAAACAATCGAACTAAAAACAAATAGTTTTTGTGCATTTTTTGTACGATATGTATGAAAAGAACGCTGGTCGTTTTTGTTTGATTTTCTGTCAGTCCGTATGTTTCAATTCGAGAATAGCTGCATTGATTCTGACAGAATTTTATATGGATATTATGCAATTCTAAGATATCTTAAACCCGTACGTTTCAGTTCCTTACTCTCAAAAACATAAACATGAGAGATGCACAAACTAGACGGTGGGAGAAACACTGTCGAATCTAATACTGGGTCTTGAAATTACGTATATGTGATAAAAGAAAAATATATAACTGTTTTAAGGTCCTCTCAATTTTTTTCAATATAAGTCAACAAAATGGAGCTTCCTTGGAATATATATCTAACCTAACTAATGAACCATTGAAGTTAGGAACGTGGAAATCAGTGCGGAGATGGAATCGAACAAATTACTATGAATTCTGGTCCAAATGCGGTTTCCAAATCATGTTGTTGGTGCGAATCTATGATGTTATGTGCAGTAAATTTAAATAAGATCTAAAAGTTTGTGACGACATTACATTAGTACAAATATTACGTTTGTGTACATTATCCGTCTTCTTGTCTGTATCTAAAATGAAATAAATAGGACGGTGTTTAGGATAAAGACAAGACTATGGATAATGTCCACAAACATAATATTTAAACAAATTTAAATTCCTTACACAAACATAACAAGTATAGCCCTAGTACTTAGAGGTGACAGTCCTCTGACGCGAGGTAGGAGAAGTATTGTTAGTGGCGGGGGAGAGCTGCAGCATGCCGACAAGTGTGGCGGGGAATGCAGTACAGGCGTTCTCAAAAGGAAATAACTTCTTACCTCATTGTGTTGCATAGTGATGGTGGTTTATTCTCGTTGACATTCACACATCCGATGTTAAGTTTTAAGTGCCGAATGGCAGACTGTTTTGCACTATACACTATTATACACTTTTCACTGTTATATACATGAAGAGTTTATTTACATATCACACGGGTCTATTCTAAAGGGGCAACACAAGCAATGTCCGATTATTTTTTGTTTTCTTCCAGCGGAATCCCAGTTTCAAAATAATTTTCTTTAATGAGGGGATGCATCCCTGAAAATCTAACGTTTTCTTCAACTTTCATGAACTTTTTTCAGGGTAGGTCATTAATTGTTCCTCGCACCATAGACTCGTTAAAGTCGTCCAAAGTGGCTAGTGAAGGGTTCCTAGGTCTTTCTTTATGGGGTGTCGAAAAGGAAGTGGAAGCCCCAGATTCGATATTTTTTATTTCTCTTATTATTCTTCTGACACTACTTTCCAATACACCTGTTGCCTTTGCTACTTCCACTCCTATGTTCTTCACTGTAATTGTTGGCCCAGCCTCTTTCATATACTTATACACATTACTAACAATTTCTCTTGATTGTGAATGCAACACTTTTCCACTCAATTTACTTCGTGTAGGTGGCATGTTAAAGGAGATAGAAAAAATGTACAAATATAAATAAACAAAAAAGAAAATCAACGAATAAAAATACACAATAAAATAAAATATTGTCATTGTCACCACTTGACTTCTGGCCCAATACTTCAATGCGACGTCTCAGCTATCTTTTGCTGTGGTTGGATCTCAACTGTCTTCGGCAACGGCTATCCCAATACAGACTTCTTGCTGTCTTGTTGCTGTCTTCCGTCTCTGTAGCTCTCGGCTTATGTAGGTGGTCTGCGGACTGGATACCAGACACCATTTCTCACTCTTTCGTTTCTACTGTCCGCTGTTACGTAACGGGCGCAACGAACACTCTGTAGTTCATTTCTTGAGAGACACGTTCGTTGCTTCTGCATTCTCTACGCAACGGCTCCCTGTTCTTTGCGTTACCATGGAAGTGCCTATTCCAAACTCACGTGTTCGCCAATCCGTTGTCTTGGGAGAGCTCCTTCACAACGATCCGTTTGTATTCGATTTGTTGCAGTAGGAACTCAACAATTCCCACTGTAGCCGTTGCGTGGCGATGGACGTAAGGTAACGTGCCACAATATTAATACAGTAATTAGAGAATAATACACTTAATACGACTCCAAGAGTGAAAACTTTTTAACTTGACTGTACAAAGAAGAATGTTCTTGAGACGCCTACTCGCACTGAATGCAAACGAATGACTAATCACAACACCCCTCAACTTTCACAAATGGACCTGCCCATCCACTGCGCAGCTTTTCCTGGACTGTCAGCTCTAAGTACTAGAGCTTTACATAAATTGCAGTCAATATGTTTAACGTGTCATGAAAACTATCCGAAAGAGCTAGGAGCATAGATGCAAAGAAAGCACGTGGAAGCTCTGCGTACTCCTGCACTGATTACACCTTTCAAATCTTGTTCCCATTGGCTCGATTAACGGCATTGCTTCTCAGCTAAATTCTAAGAATCCTGCTTGGCTCACAGCTTTAACGAACTCCCACGCACCTGCGCAGAAGGCGACAAACAGTTTACTGAAGAGAAAACAGGACGTAAGGCTTAAAACCAGTTACCCTACGATCGAGCGAGCTAGGGTAAAGGAGCGTCCACATTACTCGTGCACATGCTCGTGCTCGTGCTCGTCGGGAGACTCGTCTGGCTTTTACTCGTGCTCGTAAATCTTCATCCACACTACTTCAGTTGCTCGCCAGGCTTCGGCGCGTGAGGATCCGTATATTTACTCATGGTGTGTAGAGGTTGTAGTCGTGTTTTAATTTAGTGGCTATAGTTTTTAAATTAAAAATATATATTTTGCTGTCTCGTGACTTGTCATATCGTCCACATTACTCGCTAGCATAGCAAGTCACACGAGCACGAGCACGAGTAATGTGGACGCGCCTTTACGGGAAAACTCTAGAATCATATTCGGGAGGTCCTCCATTAGATTCTCGGCCGAGACACCTGCTGTTTTAGCTGAAGACTTTCGTGGTGCTCCTCAGGCTCTCCAGGAAAATATAAGCATACTAAGTTTATTACGTCATGATGGGTGCGTTCCAGACAATTTCAAATACGTCCATCACCCTACTATTTGACCCCGTGTAATCTACCCTCTGATAGCGTCACGAAGTATCCCCTCAAAAAGTACGGTATCAGGAACAGTTCTCCGATGGAGCACTGGTTCGTTCTTCCCCCCCCCCCCTTGGCACTACAGTCCCAGTGGGCCTAGGCCTACCTCCATGAACTTCTCCGTTCACTTTCGGTTTTTCTAGATCTTACACATTCGGTAGGACTCCTTGGGCGGGTGATCAGCACGTCGCAAGGCCTCTACCTGTACACAAACACAAACTAAACATCCATGCCCTGAGTAGGACTCGAACCCAGGATCCCGTTTTCCAAGCGAGCGAAGACAGTACATGACTTAGACCCCTCGGCTACCGTGACCGGCCTGGTTCATTCTTATGAACTGGTATTTGTATCGTTAAATTATTAAAATAAGGAGCTAAGTACTAACTTGCTTCGGTAAAAATCTGTTATACGGAGGCACTCCGGAGCCAGTGATCGGTGCCAAAACCTGCTTCGAAATGTTAGGTTTTTCATGTTTCTTAAATGATTCAAACATGAGCTTACATTTCGAGTTATGTTTCTAAAAATTAGTCTGTAACTTGTTCAGCTAGTGCATGCGAAAATTAGAATGTTCACTGTTTCTTTCATATATATATATAGTATATAGTATATGGATTTTCTTAGAACACACGCAGCCATAATTTAAAATCTATCATTTTCAGGTACATGAATCGGACCCTCGACGATCACCTGCAGGAAAGGTTCCGGCATGTTCTAAGTGGCTTATCGGTGTTCCAGTTTCCATTCTACTACCGAGTCGGACCACACTTCAACCTGGTTAATGATCTCTTACAACAACTCAATAGCTTTACTGTATCAGAATTCATGTTGCAGGTGGGTGTATATCGCTGCGTGCCCGTGGTAAGCTTTCTTAGCCTAATTTCCATACTAAAAATATAAGGAAGTTTAGCAGGAATAGCGTAGTCGGAATAGCGACTGGTAGCGGGCTGGACGACCGAGAGGTCGGAGTCTGAGTCCCGGTATTGTCAAGAATTTTCTCATGTCCACATCATCCAGACTGGTTCTGGGGCCCACCCAGCCTCTTATCCAACGGGTACCCCCATCTGGGTCTGGTACAATAGATCAGAAGTGGCCGCAGTACAAGGGATTTAGTCCCACCCCACTAACAATAAAAAAACCAATCATTGTAGCTAATAAACATTCGAGCCTTGCTGCTTCTATTGAATACAGAAAACTTCTTGTCTCATTTAAATAATATTAATCCTTACAATAATAATTTGTCCTGCTTCTTCGAGTTGATTTACTGCTTTTCCCCTGTTCTCCTCGCCTCCACGTTTTCGGCAATGGTTGATTTGACATTTCTTCTGCAGCGCCTCGTCACTCCCTTTAAATTATTTCCCTGACTTGTCCACGCGTCACACACCATCCAATCCCAAAAGTTCGTCATCCTTTTCTATTTTTCCTTGAACTTTTTTTATTTATTTAAACAAGTATGTAAGCTCCGCCTGTCAGAGTTCCTGATGTGTTTATAAAATATTATATTATGACAAATGAAAATAAACAGTAGTAATTCTTATTTAAGATGCTTAGTTCCACAATTCTCTACAAGAACCTTCTTGAACAAATTAGAATATAACTTTCTTTCTTTATGAGAAATACTGATTTCGAATCTCGGAGCGATATTAAATATCACTCTATATTTTTCTTAATCCCGCCTGGATTATCGCTAGCAACAGATCCTGAATACAGATTCCAAATCCTTTCTAATCGTGATTATGCTTGCATCTCATTTGAAAGGACATACCCTCTGTAGTAGATACAGCGTCCTTTAATGCGTTAAAATCTAAGAATGGAATACACTACAGTATAAGCTATTGTCATAAATTCGTTTCTTCTTCGCTATGAATTCAACCTCTGACATTCGGCATGTTCAGTCATTTGTTGCTGTTTTCAGGTAACCAATCATAAAGCTAAAAAAAACCATCCCTGTATCAGGCCGTGAAGGCCCATAGAGTTGTGAGACGTGGAGGCTCCCATTTTTTCTGTAGGCAGTCGACTCACAGATGGTTGTAAGTTTGTCAGCTTTACGCACCGGCCGCCCTTTACCTCCCAGGAAGATTTCTGGTATTCATAGGCTGAGTCGACCCCGGGGCCATAGTGCGACTGGAAGGATTAGGTAAATTGAAAAGATCCACCACATCGGGACTCGAATCCGCAACCTTCCGGCTTGTAACATAGTGGCTAACCAGCTACGCTACCGCGTGCCCCGGTAACCAGTCATAAGTTTACAGAAACTAAATTTGTCTCTTACCGAAACGAAACTCGGCAAGACAAGGTAGTGTCTCCCTGTTAAAAAACCCAGCATGGAAAACACAAGAATCTGCATTAATTATGACCTTTTCTTCCAAATAACTGGTCTATCTAGCACACAGGAAATGAGGAGCTTCACTTTTCTCCTCTAGAAATAAACCCCACTGATGGTAACATACATAATGACCTGTTCCAGGTACTTCCTAGATGCCATGAGGTGTTCAAAGAGTGTTTCTGGACAGGAAATCGTGTTAACTGCTGCAACGTATTTCACTTACAGCGCACGGAAGCTGGGTTCTGTTACTCCTTCAACTCTATGACTTCAGAAATCACAAGAAACTGGCAAGCTCTATTGATTATTTTTATGTCTACCATAATAATAATAAAAATAAAAATAACATAATATATAAGCCCTATTATTCATATTCAGTAAGAACTCCTGCTTCGTGTTCGAAATATAGTGAATTCGGAGACCGGTTGTTCTAACTATAGTTGAACAAACCAAAGAATTCTCACAGGTGGTTGGGATAAAAATAGCTTGGAACACATGTTCCTCAATTCTAAAATCCTAGGTTCACCTGTTAGTCCCCTTTCCTAATGCTACTACCGAAAGAGTAGTACTTCAGATAGAAGTACAAAATTGAGTGCAGAGTAAGGGGAGCGTAGGAGGGGGGCGGTCTGTGGGATTTCTTTGCCCGGCTCCGGTATAAGATTCTTCGCGATTTGCTTTAATCGTTCCGGGGAATTCGTGCCGCGAGCGCTTCTTCTCGAATCCTTTCGTACTCATTATTCAGTACTGATAATATAATTCGACGCTATGTGATCCTAGCAACTGAAAGAGCCGTTGAATAACCCAAATCGAATAAGTAAACAAATATACGTATTTGTACTGGAATTGTTCAGTACAAAACCTCTACCGATGCGTTCACTCTTACTGCAGTCTCTATGATATACATTGTGAATATAACTAATTCTACCTTCTCTCACCAGTTCTGCCAATGATCATTTCTTTTCCGACGGCGAAACCAAGGACTGGGGCAAGGAACAAGGCTGTTCACCTCGGCACAATATTGCTTCAGGCAGCGCTACCGGACTTGAGGTGTTCCTGGAGAAGATTCCTGAATGGGACTCTCTCGGAGAAGGGCAAATTGACCCCAACGGAGCTCGGGTTAATGCTTTTCCTTCAACCTTTCTTTTCTACGTCACCACTTCCTCACCTCGAACGAGATATCTCGCTTAGAATCACTGACCACGTGCTTTGAATAAGACGCCAGTGTTTGATATCACTGGAAGTATGCTTTTCTTGACAACACATATTAGATTTTAATTTGTATTATGACCGTCAACACAACACAACGAGAGGTATGGAAATATCTTCAATGGAAATAGTAGATGTTAATGTTCATTTCACTTATTTATTACAGATTAGCTATACTACATGTTTCGACCACAATTCGGTCATCATCATGTCTTAAATGAACCTATCTCAAGTAATTAAACACATTGGGTACAATACGGATCTGTACTAGTTAACAGATTGCTGCGTTGTAGCAAATATCTTTGGAATATATTCGCAATATTAAAAAGATAAGTTGTTTCACAATTGAAAGTCATAAGGAATTTACTATATAAAAGAAGACAGAATTCAACACGAAGTGGCAAATGACATAACGGTAGCACGTGGATGTATGTGAGGCCCTAACTGGTCTGAAACCCCGCCACTTCCATTACATGTCAAGGTATGTCACCATTTATCGAGTCTTAGCAAGGTCACCTTAGGGCCGCGCCATAGTTCAAGCGGTTAGTTGCTGGCTTTCCACCTCGGCGACCCGGGTTCGATCCCGGGGTCTGATCAAGTGGGATTTGTGGTGGACAAAGTGGCGCTGGGGCAGGTTTTCTCCGAGTACTTCGGTTTCCCCTGCCAATCTTCATTCCGCGAATTGCTCCACAATCACCCACATCTATCATCTGGGGCTGGTACAATATGCCAGAAGTGGCCGCAGTACAAGGACTTAGACCCACCCCACTAGCAATAAAAATGAGGTCACCTTATATCTTTTCCTAGTACGCACTGACACAAGTGAACTTATTATCAGACCTGACCAGAATCGTATCTTAAAGTGCATTCCTAAATTTTCGGATGTGGCGTCCGAAACAAATTATTTTGGAATACTGCACACCTGCCTCGTGTTACATGACACTCATGGGTCACTGATTCTCAGTTAAATTCCCCTTCTACATAGTCCGAACCACATTTCTCATTCTCTCACCGTCTCTGTCTCTTTGTCCCTATCTCGATCTGTCTCCACTTCTCTCTCCCATTTCCCCGCAATATTCCACCCATTTCTTCTCTTTCTGCATCTCCCCCACTCTTTCATGCTTCTATTAACCGAATCGCTCATTTTGATTCTTCCAATGGCAGACTAAACACGACCACAAAATATGGATCTAAATGATTTGGCTGTCGTGTGTTACGATGGGGGAATCGTTCAAGTCTCTGATGCCTTCGAGCGCCAAACCTCTGATCACTTCTGGCCCCAATAGATCATCCAAAAAGGAGTAATCCCAGAATGCTCCAATAGTACGTCTCCCTGGCCAGTTTTGTTATGGTTTTCTTGCTCCATCTCGTGAGATCAGCAACAGTTACCATTACACAGCGTAAGCCCAGTAATAGAACTGTGAAGAGGCTACTACCTTCCTCCTTTCTCATTTACTGTGACCATCTAACCACTGTTTCGCATTCTTACCTTTATACTATTATACTAAGTTATCCATAACTTCCTGGTTCTGGGAATATAAAACCCAGAATTCCCTCCTTAAGGGTTCTGAAGATGATGTATTAAACTAGTGAACTTTGAGGGTAGGTCTACCTAATTGAACAAACTGAACAAGTGCTTACCCATCCCGTCACCTGAGAGCGAAAACACTTCTGAGATTTTGTGTTCTTTTAGAATACTAGACGATGGACATAGTCCATAACATATGTAATCCCAGCTAAATTTCAATGTTTACTTATGGAGGGTTGTGCCATTATAAAGCCATAGAATTTTTTTTCCCTACTTAGTAAAAAGTCCGTTAAATAGTTCCTCCTAAAGAAGGCGTAAGAAAATAGTTCAACAAAACCCTTGCCCATTCAGCATCTCAGCACAATTCAGCCACCGTTTAGACTATATTACTACATTTACTGGAACCGTGTTCCACGTTATAGCAATAGGGAGCAAGTGCTGCATTTCAGCTTAGGTAGGGTACTCCCCGCAAGGTTGTCACCTGTCCAGTGCACAATCATGTTGGCATCTGTTTACTTTCTTTCGGGACTTATATGATAAACATGAGCAGGTTGTGTTGATTTTAAAGAGCATAACTCGGGTGCTCTACAAATAATTAGAGGGCATATACAAGTAAACGCTCTTCCAGAACAAGTGAAGTGCCAACAGTTTCAGATTCCATCTACTTATAATGAATGTAGTGGGGGGAACTAGAAATAGAAAATTGAATTCTGTAGGAACGAAGACATCAGTTTGTAAGACATGGGCCCTCTATACCTTCCACACTTCAACAATATTTAGTTTACTTTCCTTATTTCGAAAAAATGAAGTTGGCTTATAAAACCAAAACGTTTATTGTGAGTCTCCGCATCACTGCCCCCAATCAATTTTCGAATCTTTAATAAACTTCGTATGTAAATTATAGCATTTGAGTCCATCTCAACGGCGTGCTTCCCAAATCCTTCCCATCAGTCTGTGTATCTGTGTGTGTATCCCCTATCATTCACAGGCAACGGCTCGGTAAAAACGTTACCGAGGCAACGAATAGACAAGCAACAATAGAAGAATTCTTGGACGCTTCGTTTTCTATGTCGTCCGTGTCTTATGGAAGGAAGGAGATTAGCTTTCTCCCAGAACTTTTTAGTTACAGATACTGTGTTAGTAATGTAGCCAGGCTTCTCAATTTAGGTTGTCGTTCGTCTAGATTATGATTCATCATCCGAAGGCTCCTCCAGAGTCTGGTAAAAGCATATATATGCCTGAGAAGATCGCGTCAACTTTCGCTGTCAAGATATCCCCAGTGGTGACAGAATGTTCTCCTGAGGTGCGAGGGTTGGATATGTCGATTAGAAACTGCATGTTTCCGGATGAGCATCACATCAAATACTTCAAGACCTATACGCTTCAAGGCTGCCTCATTGAATGCAGAATGAATTGGCTCATCAGTAAATGTAGATGCCACCCTTACTTCTACGACTTTGAACAGGGTAAATATACGTAACTGATGTTATTAGTAACTATTAGCCTGTAATGTGGGTCTGCATTTTGTGACATTTGAAATTCGAAGGTTATGTAATTCTGAAAATTGATTCCTCATAATTGTAAAGTCTAACAAGATAATCAGATAATTTTCATTGTATTTTGAGGAGTTGAGCGTTATTATTTCTTACTGGATGTATACTATTATTAATTCCCTGTACATTGCGATTGGTGTCATGTTTGACCTAAGCGCAATTCCTGCTAACCACTAAGTTGAGTGGAATCGCTGGGTTGGACGTACAGAGATCTGGTGGTAGGCATTTCTCAGTGACTGACGGTCAGTCAGTGAGTCAGTCTTGGGCTCATGACCAGATATTTATTACTGTTTGACAGTTAAGGTCTTGTTTTTGTGGGGCGCCCTCTCTAACGAGAGGACGGGTCTGTCGTTTGTATATGTTGTTGGTCTTTGTCAGCGCAGTCTTTCTCGGGTCCAAGTCCCTTGGGACTCGCGACGATATTTTACAGTCTCAGATCTGAGACTTCCCTTTTCATCGCCTCCTACGACTCGCAGGGTCACGGTGGAGGTATTCGACCCCGCCTCCACACGGGTCGTCCCAACAACTGAAATACTAGGACTCCTTATAAAACTCCAGCATTCACCTTATAGAAACCTTCTCTTCCATTCATGTGTGTTTTCTAGTTGACTAGGAAACGTGTCCACAGAGCTGTTCCCTACCAACGGCTGTTGTACGGCCGCGTATTTACACAGCTGTTACTTGGCAATGTGTCTGCATGTCACAATATATTCCTTCATTCTTTTCGTCCTTGTGAGGAGTGTGACCAGTAGTTGTCAGACCCCTTCTCTCTTCTGAGGCCCCATTTTAAAACACATAAATCTTAGAAAGAACAGAAATGACGTCATGGCTCCCGACTGTACCCGAAACCGAGAATGGCTGTGCTGGCGAGACCAGAAGCAATTTACCCGACCAATCGATCGATTTTCTCTCGATTATATGATATTTTCTGACGTGATCCAGCCGAGTTTGTTTGATTTTAGAAAAAACATATTGTTGCTTAGATTTTGTTGTAGCGTACATTCATACCTCGACTCTCAGCAACTTAACTGTCCACACGTTCAACAACATTGCTGAGAAATATTACTAAGAAAATGATATTATTTCATATATACGTAGGCATATTCTTTTCCCAACAGGTGGTGCTCCTGAATGTAATATTTCAGAACTGCCGTGTTTAGCGCTTGAAAACAGTAAGTGCATTTTACTTCATAAGTTCACAGGAATTATTATTACTGTCTTTGTACATACCGGATTCATAATGCATAGCACAAAACCTGACTATGTAACATCATGGAGTTTAGTAATAATAATACAAAACAAGTTCCTACCTAACATAACGCAAGGATGGAAACTTGAATTAAGTTAATCATTTTACATAATATTGTCAGAAATATCCATATACGTAATATTTATACTCCCTTCGCAACCTCTACAAATTGCTTAGCTCAAAGATCATACTTCCAAAATTATAGCACCAGTGGCGTTGGATCTTCATAAATATTGACAAATAAATATGTCGGCCGCAATATTCAAAAGAAGTTCATTGAAACTTAGCCAAGGGTCAAACCAGTTTCACCGAAATATATCTAGAAGTTCAAAACTGGCACAACTGGCTGCCTGTCACTTCTCAAACCCTCGAACCCACCCCCTTTTCTGAAAATTTTCTTCTGCGCATTCAAGGTTACTCTTGACCTTGTTCGAAGTTACGTGACACTTGCTTTAACGTGTACAGAGACAGTACCTCTCGATTCATTGTTTTGATATTTGTACCTTAACTTGTCAAAAATATTATAATTTGTATATAATAAGTTACATATTAATGGGAGAAGGATTTATGTTAAAAGAGGGCTTAATTAATTATTACTGGAAGTTAAAAAAAACAGTCACTCATAAACCCCATAACTCTGAAACCTTCTTTACCTTTAGATATAGTACTTCTTAATTGAACTCACGGAAGCAAATCTCATACTTACTCAAGCAATTTTTGTTCTCTTTCAGCTAATCTACGAGTATATAATCCACCACCTGGATACCAGAAACTGAATTCGGAGAACGCATCAGCAGTACTGAATTGCTCCGACTGCTTACCCCCATGCCACGACAACACTTTTCTTGTGGATTATGATATGGTTCCTGATACTGACCCTACTACAAAGGAAAGCACTGGCCACATTGACGTTTTCTATAAGGAGATGGGCGCCATCAAGTATCGCCGAGAGAGAGCATTCACTTTAATGCAACTAATTGGTTAGTACCCACAAAACAGACAACTATGCGCACTGACTACAGAAAGTAATTCCGTCTCCAGTCCTTACCATGCT
The DNA here is from genome assembly GCF_002891405.2 of Cryptotermes secundus. Lineage (NCBI taxonomy): Eukaryota > Metazoa > Arthropoda > Insecta > Blattodea > Kalotermitidae > Cryptotermes > Cryptotermes secundus. The sequence continues at coordinate 917,369 of NW_019736411.1, forward strand.
ATGAACGAGGCATTTCAAGAAATTCTCAGTTCTAAGCAGCTGCAAAATTTGAGAGTATAGACGAAAAAAAAATTTCCTGCTGTCTCTAGAAAATAAGAAGGGATTTTAATTCAGTTCAATTTTTTATTAATTGTGTGCCGAGTCAACAGCTACAAAGACAATTACAGACAGAGCACAGTGTAGATACTGGTAACTACATTATGGACAATCACTACATAAAATCAAAAACAAATTACAGGCAAACACTGGAGGAAAACACATTAATACAGAAGAAGTGAACAAAAAAAAAACGAAGTAATAATACTAATAGTAGTAGTAATAATGATGATGATGATGATGATGATGATGATAATAATAATAATAAATAAATACGGAAAGTGCTACAGTGTGAAGCTTGAAGCCTGAGTGGTGAGGTGCATCACTGGTTCAAGAAAAGGAATACCAGGAAATAAACCTGTGACAAGAGATGATGATAATAATAATAATAATTTGATTAACACAGATCTAAGTTGTCACTGAGAATGGAGAAATATAAAGTATAAATATTTAGAAAGAATAATAATAATAATTCAATTCAAGTCTTGTTTGTATACGTGAAAACTTAACAGCACAGAGGCCAATTATATAGTTAGTACGAGTACGTAGAAGGACACAAAAATAATTAACAAACAAAATAATAAATAAGACAGTTTATATAATAATAAATTAAACACTACGCCATAAAGACGTATGGGGTCTTGGACGTACAGCTCCACCAATCTTAACTTCGGCAATATCTGGAGCTAAGTGCTCAACTTCACGTCTCTGCAGCTTTAATCCCAGGGAACAACACCAGTCTCTCTTGTATAGGAGGCCGGTTGGGTCCCAGAGCCGATCTGGACGTTATGCACAAGAGGAAATCTCTCGAACTCTGACTCCTGGTACGCCCAGCCCACAGCTTAGTCACTATATCGACTGAACTACAGAAATGGAAAAGAATAGATAAGGGAAGTTAACAGTACGAAAGATAATGTACCTGTATTTCCAGTGGTTATGGTATTATGTGGTGAGAAAGGATTATATGCGTACAGTCACACCTAGAAGGCAACAACAATAACAGTAACTTAATTAATTCTTACTTATTTGTATGCTACGAGTAACTCAACATCCAAATAACAATAATAATAAAATATATAGCATGTTGTAAAACACGATTGAGGAGAACGTTCCTGACTCCGAACACGACAACGTCCCTGCATACATTAGCAGCTGCTGCACATCTAGCAGAGGGACAATTTTTACATGAGGAGCAGACATTGAACAATGCAAAGTCTCTGAAATACCGAGCAAGAACTCGGAGACCAAGATTTTCCAAAACGGAAGGAAAGAATTTAGAACCAAGCTAAACTTGATTAATCGAGGCGATGCGTCCGCATAAGTAGAGTGTGCACTTTTAACTCCTCCGGCAAAAGAGGATAACAATAACAAACTTGAGGAAAGAAACGATTAAAACAGAGGGCCGCAAACCTCTGCTGGATGCCTTCCAGCTTGTTGGTGTCAGTTGACGTAATTAAATGCCAGACTACGGACGCGTATTCAAGCTTATATCTAACTAATGCAGTGTATAATCTGAGCATACAGTCTAGAGATGAGAAATTGAAAGTAATGCTACGAACTAGACTCAATAGCTTAATAAAATGAGAGAAAATATAAAGAAAGCAGTCTTCTGGAATTTGGCACCGTGTATATGTGGTGTTAACCGACGTTTCGGAGGAACGTATCACCTCCATCTTCAGGGTAGAAGAAAAAATAAGAACTCTGCAAGCGAAGAGACCGTGAGAACCGGTAAAAGCAGACTGTGTAACACAGTCGCAGATTTCTTATTTGTTCTTCTACCCTGAAGATGGAGGCGATACGTTCCTCCGAAACGTCGGTTAACACCACATATACACGGTGCCAAATTCCAGAAGACTGCTTTCTTTATATTTTCTCTCATTTTATTAAGCTATTGAGTCTAGTTCGTAGCATTACTTTCAATTTCTCATCTCTAGACTGTATGCTNGTAAATACTCCGACATCTTTTATAGAGTCGGTCTGATTTGTAGAGGATTCACAGAGTTTATAATCGTAGATCAGTACATTAGCCTTCCTGGAGAAGGATATAACTTTAGTTTTACTGATTTTGAGTTTCATACAGTTAGTAATGCACCGATGTTGTATAGAGTTAATGTCAGACCGAAGTAGATTGCGGTCCTGAGGAGATTAACTGCTCAGTACATTTTTACATCGTCATCAAAAAGTATATATTTAGAGTGGGCAACTGCATCTCATATGTCGTTAATAAACATATATCCCAGGAAAGATCCCTGAGGAATACCGGAGAGAACTTCAAAAGGTGAGGAAAGAACACCAGAAACTCGGACCTGAGATTGATTACAGTTATAACTCTATGAACATATGTATATGCATATACGTACTGCTCTATTTTATTGTTAATAATTTATTCCGATAAATTAGGAAAAACTTAATTTCCGCCAATTTAACGAAAACAAAATCATGTTGGAAGAACAGTAACAAATTTTATATTTGGTTTGGAACTAAAGGCAGCACGGGAAGAGTTAATTAAAATTACACGGCGTCACATTCCAGAAGATCGTAACCTACAAGAGTAAACTTTCATTTCCTTAATTTAAATTTCATTCCTTCCTTAAGACTTTATAGCTATTATGTGTTGTTATACTGAAAAGGACCGCGACCATCTTGGAGGCTACAAAGGATACTTCTGCTAGTACAAAATAAATGAATTTTAATTTTATAAAATAAAATTTCAGTATTTTACATTAAAACGAAACTAATTTAATTAAGTGTTGCCTGTTTCAATGTGTTTTGTTGCTTTCAGTTTCCTTTGGTGGAATCATGGGTTTATTTCTTGGAGTCAGCTTACTGAGTGGTATTGAAGTCATCTACTATGTTATCAGAATTTGCAGAGCAATATATATGCATACTGTAATTCAACGAGGAAGGAAACAAGAACCAGCGACAGTCAGATTTCTTGTTCCAAATAACAAAGTCTCGGGATTTAAAGCTCTTTCACTTTTGTCACCCATAGAACCGAATTATACCAATCGTCGCCTCGTGAACAATTAAAATGTGTCGAGCAAATTGTAAATACAGAGATATGTATTTTATAATGAAGAGTGCGGTCATGTGGTTTGTAACGCCGTGTAAGTTGGAGGAATCCCGAATTACACTGAGTTACGACCCAGAAGACCATAGCCACTTCTACGAGAACCTCAAATCGAACATACGGTATTTACAGTGGTTCATTTGAGATTGTATTTTCGATACGAAATGATACTACGCACTTATAAAACAAAGCAAAGATCTCTCACGTTGAATACGACCATCTGATTAATGGTTTATGATGTACGTGAAATGTTCATTTATGATCTGATATAAATCTGGCTTTGTAATCTGTCAATATGGCATACAATCAAAATGGCTGACTAATGTACGCTTAGGTACATCTCTAGCACGAAATTTCATCACAATTTCATACTCGGTATAATATACATGAAATAGTCCTTGTATCAGTTCGGGCACTGATACAGTTGAACAGGTTTGGTGTTCATATAAGAATTCCAAAAAGAATCTTAATAGCAGTGTCCCCAATTCCCACTTCTCGCACTAAAATAATGGCACTATCATTTCTAAGAAAAACAGTAACACTAACTACACTGATATAGGAGACAACAAGCAACAACACGAAGTACTGGTGTGATTTCTTGGTAATAAACAACAGCAATTCTTAACAGTTTTATCGTATGGCTTTAACGCTGTGTATCCCCCTGAAAGTCAACCGACTCGTTGGAGGAAAATGTCGCCTCCACCTTCAGTGTCAAAGAAGAAACCAAGCAATAAACCAGCACGAGCATATTCGACCTTGAAAATGGAGGCGAATTACGACCAGACACCGGCTATCATGGTTTCACGGTTTTCCTTAGCCGTCCTAAGCGGATACCATGAAATTACCTCGATTAGGCTATGAAGGCTTTCTACCAAATGTTTCCAGTTCATGAACCATCTATCACCCTACCATCTGATGCTACCTAGCTTTGTTATAGCCCAGCTACTGACAGCGTAAAAGAATAAACTTTATAAAAATACGAGCAAGTGTTGGGTCTATAAACCTTCTCCACCACATACAGCAAATTACTGTCCATGAAGCGTTCACCAGGCTTGAACCTTGCTATCGATTTAGCCAAATGGAAAAGTATCACGTGTAGCGTGATCCAAACTGGACATACAGACTCGGTTCCAGGCTCAGCTCTGAAACTCTGTAAAGAACTCGACTCAGCTATCGCAGGTAGTGGAAACACTTTCCCATCCCCTCACATTTCCCTCTAGAGTCGCCTATGACTACTACACAAAGTTTTCAACCACTCTTGTGAACTAAAGTGTTCCTTTAACTTTTAAAAATAAACAGTGGAATTTTCCGCAATACCGCCCTCGGAGTTACGTTCTTCTGCAATAACGCTCTTAGAGCTAAATTCATCCTCACCGTTTGTAATTATTTTTCCACCAGCCACACTGGCGGTACAAAACATAGGTGTCTCTCACCTCACCTGAGGACGGAAACAGACCCAGTCTCCGAAAACTTGTGTTCTATAGTGTTTAGGGAAGATGGGCAAAGTCCAGAAATCCAGTAATTCTGTGTAACTCAATGCCGTTTATTTCTCGTTACAGCGTAATTTGTCTGAGTTAAGATATTTTTTGTGCGGTCTTCCATTTTTAAATTTCTGATTCAGGTACATTGCAGTCGTATTGTCCACACGAACTATCACATTTCCATATGTTTTAACCTGTTAGTTTCAAGTATATTCTAAAGGTTTCCGACGACGGCATATGACACTCAGGATTACTGGGTTTTTGGACATGGCCCATCATGCGGTATTCTAAATAATACTATAGGACACAATGTTTCGGAAACTGGATACGTTTCCGTCCTTAATGTGAGGGGAGGGAGCCACCTACTGTGTTGGGTCCCTTATAAGGGGCAAGTTGAATCAACTGGAAGGAATTTCACAAGGCTACACCAGTTGGCAAGCACCATAGTGCTGGTAGTAACTACATGCAGGGCTGGAGGTGGGGCGGGATGGCATCCCGGTTCTTTTCTAAATGGCTTACAAGCATCCTGTTACTTCTTTGGCAGTAAATGCAATGTACAATACCTTTTTTGTTAAAAGGGGAAAACCATCCCGGTTCTATTTTCATTTCACCTCAAGCACTGACTACATGTCTGATATCCCTATACACAGTTGTGTCACAACTGGTTCTATCCTTCTTTTGCATTTCATTTGTTTCATTCTGGTCTGTCACACTAACAATATTACAAATGATAAAACAATTCTGTCCAGTGTGACTGATGAAGTTGTAAGAACTTTGGATTTTGTACAAAGTGTATATTACAAATATTGTATATTTATATATTTTAAAAATCAAAACACCCAATGTAATAGTTGTTTCTAAAAGTATTGATGTTCCCTCCGATGATGGTCTACAGGGACCGAAACATGTTAGGGTGCAAGAAGTGAAGTAGTAAAAGCTTCAACAGTCACACTAGACGGAATTGTTTTATCATTTGTAATTCTTTTTGCACACTTTAATTTCTGGTATTCTCATAGTTCTGGATTTAAAACTGTGCTGTAAATCATAACATCGACTGCTTACAGCATTTCCCATCTTGATTCATTCACTGGCTTAATATTTCCCTGTTGTCAAAGCAACTGGTTATTAAAAAAAATCTGGCCTCATCAAAAACATGACCATCAACATTAAAATTCTTTCTAGGTTGGGCAAGTTTCTCATAACCCTCAGGCACTTGGTTTTATCTGCATTCAATTCCAGACCAGCTCTTAATGCTTCACCCTTCAGTTGCGCTACTGCTTCTTCGATCGCTATCACATACAGTATAATATAAGTATCACATCGCCTGCATACACAGTGTGTCCTGGTTCTGCTAGGACTGTGTTCATTAAAAATACAAGACGTGAATTATTTCCAAAATTTCACTCTTCTTATTCAAAGTAGTCTCCTTCTGAATCAATACATAGCTAGAATCAAGTGAAAAGTTCTCGAAAACAGTCACTGTACTACTGTTGTAGAATCGCATTTAAAACTGCGGTAGATTCCCTTTGGATGTCCTGGATGGTGTCTGACGGTCTCCTTTCATCGCCAACTTAACTTTTGGGAACGACCAGAAATCTGCTGGAGCCAAGTCTGGCGAATACGGAGGATGATCAAGGACTGTGATCCCTTTTCCGGTCAAAAAATCGTAGTGCGCGATCTTCGATTTGTGGGGTGGGGCAGTGTCGTGGAGGCGCGACTAGGAACCTTGCTCTCAATATTCAGGTCGAATTCAAAGAATTCTCACCCACAAACGATTAAGGACTCCGAGATAATAATCAGAATTCATTTTTTGACCTTCTGGCAGAAATTCCTTGTGAATGATTCCTTTGGAATCAAAGAAAACGGTTAGAAGTGTCTTTACTCGACTCTTCTGCATGTACACTTTCTTTGGTTCCGGCTTCATTGGGCTCAGCCACTCTGCACTCTGCCGCTTTGTCTTTGCAGTGTTCCACTCTGGCATGTTTTTCATCCGTCGACAGCACGTGCGGTAGGAACTGCGCACAGACCTTCCGTTTGCCCAAATCCTCGGTCAAAATTTGATCCACAGTACTTTTTGGTATTCCCAAAAGCTCCTCGATAAGTCTTGCAGAAACACATCTGTCTGATGCAAGGAATTCGGTCACCTTTTTTCATATTTTCTTCTGTGTCACTTGTTCTCAGCTTTGATGCGCGTGGAGTGTCTTCAATGTCCTCCCTGGCGTCACAAAATATAGCATACCATTGAAAAATGTTCGAGCGACTCAAACAATCACTACCGTACACACCTTTCATCATTTCGTACGCTTCTCCGGCTGTTTTGCAAAACTTCAAACAAAATTTGATGTTAGCTCTCTGTTCAACTGCCATTTTCCGACAAGCGTCAGAACAATACTGTTACATTCAAGGTCAAAACACATGATGCAGCGATGCTTGTGCTTTGAAATTATAGACAGCCACAGTTGAAACTTCAAGAATCTTCACGCCACAACTCGCCAACAGATGGCATTGCAGGGCAAAATTTAAAAAATTAGTCCTAACAGACCCTGGACACACCGTGTATGCTAATTACTGTCTTGTTTTATTGAAAATTGTACCATTAGGGCTGGTTTGAATATTCCACAGTGTTATAAATACAAACGTAGTAAAAACTTGTATGTCACATTGGATGGAGTAGTTTGTACAATATTTATAATTGTTAGTGTCAGACCAGAATGAAACAACTCAAATTTATTCCATAGTACTTTCTCAAAAAGAAAAGAATTGTAGAAAAAGCATTCCCTTGCCTCCTAAGTCCCATTTTCACATAAATATTTCTTGATAGTTTTCACCTTATAGTTAAAGAACATAAGGGTAATTTCTCACCAGGTGAACCAGTTTCTTGGGGACCCCAAATTCCCTTAAAGTTTAAATACCTATTCTCCAGCTACCATATCCTCAGCATGCTAAACATCAATTAACAATAAAAGTCAACACCAAACTCGACCACCTTCCATTACCAATCTCAATGCAAACAGCTGACTAGTAGTTGTACATTCTCTTCTAAGACCACACTGGTAGTCCCTTACGACCTCTTCTGCATACAGAGGCCTATTCATTGGCTACTGCTGTTCTTGTACATTGTGCCACCAGCCTCTCCATTGGCCATGGTTTGCATGTCCTTGTATTTCCTGTCTTATCCATTAGAATGCAGCAGGAACCATTAAAATGTACAGTGTAAACCATCTGTTCGCATCTTGCTTTGGATCTACAATCGATATTGCTCAATTTTTATTTACAGTAATCCTGAACCTACCAAATAGTCTGTTCTGCAGTGCATAAAGTGTACAATGCAGTTTTTCTGGAGTGTGGATGATGGTCATGATTGTCAAGTATTAAATCAAACAGATGGATCTTCATGTGAAAACTATGTTGTGGTGTCACATGATGTGAGGAAACAATAATAAACTTTCAACTTCTTTATTAAAACCATCACAACACAACTATATAGTTGTGTAATGTAGTTGTGTTGTGATGGTTTTAATAAAAAAAGTTGTATATTATAACACATCAGGATGCAAGAAATGAAAAAAATAATAAATTTCAGCTATAGCAAAATTAATTTGCATGGGTCACACTCATAATGTAGACCGTGCAGATATAAATTCAGCAAGTATCCTTTCAAATCTCACCAAAAATTGCCATAGAAATTTTCACATAAAATAAAAATAAAGAAGTACAGATTTTTCTAATCACATCTAAAACCCTTATGAAAATTATATCCCAATAAATAAAAAGTTATTCTTTGAATCACCCCCAAAACTTTAATGCAAATTATAATATCTATAAAAAATAACAATAACAAATAAATAACTACAAATCCAGTGATGCTCTCTAACAGGTATGTAGAATTTCATGCTCAGAATAAATAATGAGCAGGAAATGTTATCCATACCAATTATTCTGTTTCCAGAATATATTATAACAATTAAAACATGTTCAGTCACAATCTCTCATACAAGTTCCATTATAAAGTGGGTAATTTGAAACATGGATCATATTTCTGTCCGTCATGCCTCCTTGCAATGCCAATGTTATAATGTTTTAGCTAATTTCAAGAATCTTCAAGATGTACAGGTGTGCTGTTCATGAAGAAACTTCATGCTGTGTTCATGATTTTGTACACATGTACAAACTGTTCTGGTATCTGAAATGCAAATTGATACACATTACATATACATACATCCTAACACAAAGAATCTTACAGCAAAAATATATGGTTTGCATGGGCAACATGCTGAGTTGTTTACACATTCTTAACAAATATAGCATCAGGCCGGCAAATAAACATACATCTATACAATCCATACAAAATAACATCTGTATGGAACATCTTAATGCAATTAAAACTTACAAGCAGGGTGAATTTATGGTCTTGCAATCTAGATATGATTACAGATATGGAACTCTCATTTACTTATTTACATCGTGTAATTCATAGGTATATTCAATGTTTCTTATTCATAATCTGGTTGCCATTAGAACATCTGGCAGCTCTACAAGCAGACTCTTTTTGCCTTACATCATAATATGTACGTCATCTAATAAAATATGTTTAAAATAATCCTTAATTTTTTCATCTTTTGTGTTTTATATTAAGCTCCCAGGAAAATTGTATTCTACTTATTTATGGCCATCAGTGCAATTATATCTTGGTTAGCCAATATTTTATTTAAAATTAATTATATGTGTGACCTATTTGGTCACGTTCGGGTATGACAATGGCAGAAACGTTAATTAGTGAAAACAACAACAAAAAGACTCAATAAATTCAGTGAATAATATTTTTGCCATTTCAGCATCTTAGAAGTTTCAAATAGGTTGAAACATGCAGCAGAGTTTAAGTAAAATATTAAAGGTAAAGCTAAAGCTATTCCCGTAACAGGCCATGGAGACCCATAGGTTTGTAAGGCATCAAGACGCCCACATTTTCTGGACATTCTGCTCACAGATGGTCGTGAGGCTCTCAGCTATACGCACTGTCCACCCTTTACACCCAGGAAAATTCTTTGTACTCATTTCTGCTAGAGGCGGAGTTAAACCCAGGGCCACATTGTGGCTGAAAGGATTAGGCCAATTGAAAAATCCAATAACCTTATCAGGAATCAAACCCAGAACCTTCTGGCTTGTAGCATAGTGCCTCAACCAACTATGCTAGTGCATGCCCCAAATAATATATTAGATACCCAAAATGCAGATGTGAAGATCATAAAAAAGTAAAATACAATTGTACTGATGGCATGTTTAAAATGACTGCTTTATCTTCTGACAAAAAATTAAGATGAAGAATTCTATCACCTGGACCACTTAGTCCACTGAAAGCCAATCAACATTTCAGAGGAACATATCACCTCCAACTTAGGGTTCAAGAGTAAGCCAAGCAAGAATAAGAATGAAGCAGGCAGCAAGCATAACAAGAATGTTTCGTGCTGGTTTCTATTTTGACCTACTTTTAACCCTGAAGACAAAGGTGACATATTCCTCAGAAAGTCTGTTGACAGCACTATATCCAGAAGACAGAACTCTTCATAACCACTACTGTGAGAACCTCAAATCCTAAAGATATTTCATTATTTTCATTTTTGTTAATGTAACTGCTGATAATGATATAAGTCTCAAAGATGAATTTGTTTTATCTTATTCAATAAATTCTATTTCTGAGCAATTAAAATATACAAAACTGTTGCTGTTTCATTTCTGTTATGTTGTAAACATTTCAGTTTTCTCAAGTGCATATGGTTTGCCCATGACACACACAAAACAGAAAGTGCAATTCTGTGTATATTATTTATCCTTTTGCTTCTTGTGTATCTTCTGTACTCCACATCATTTCAACGAGCATGACCTTCCACGTAACAGACAATGGGCAACATTGGTAGTTGCGTTTCTTGTAAATTTTAACTGTTCAAGGAAAGGAGCAGCTGATTCACAGACACAAGGACTCAAAGTCTACACTCAGTCCTGCTGTAAAGAAGCACAGATTTTTTAGCATTACTTTCCAAATATAAAAACTGATTTCAGTAATTAATATTTATGGTTAAAAACTTAGGAACCACATGGACAAGTGCATACCAACACTCATATGTATCTTCTCATATAAAAAACAATACAGTAATGGCAAAAACTATTTTAATGTTGTAACTGGAATGAGGATCACATGGCCCCCCACCCCCATCTCAGAGATTCTCTTCTTCAAATTTTGACTTACTATCTGTTATTGTCATTGAAATAAAACATAATTTCTTTCCAAAATTTAATTCTTACTATTATCCGGTGGGCTTGAGCTATGACCATTTAACTTTTTTTATAGCATAAATAATAAATATATTTACTTTGTAAACTTGAGCTGTTAGCAAAACAAGCAATGACAAAAAATATTATATGCAAAAAATATGTATACTTAAGCTATTTCTCAATGCAGTCACCATACTTAAGCTACTTTGCAACACAGAAATCGCCAGAATTGAGGTATTTGTCATATCATGGAATAAGCTTTTGTATGCCTATGTCAAAGAAGCCTGCTGCCTGTGAGTTCAGCAATGTTTTGACACCTTCCATCAACTCCTCATTGCTGTTGAAGTGCTCTGATTGCAACCAGTTCTTCCAGTAGGTAAACAGGTGGGAGTCACTTGGAGCAAGATCATGGTTCTAAGGAGGGTTGTCAAACAGCTCCCAGTTGAAATGCTCCAGCAGTGCTCAAGCACAAGCAGCTATATATAGACTGACATTGTCATGGAGGAGCACTCTCTGCCTTTCGTTCTGAATGGCAGTATGCAAATTTTTAGCATCTGCAATACACTTCTGACATTACTGGGGTCCCTTGTTGCATGAATTCCATCAGCACGCCTTTCCTGTCCCAGAAAACAGTTACCATAAGCTGTCTGTTAGACGTTGGTTTAAACTCTTTTGGTTTGTTTCATTAATGTGTGTGGATCCACTGCTTTGACTACTATTTGTTTTCAATAGTCACAAATGAAACCCAGGTTCTGTCACCTGTTACTCACACAATTTAACTGAGAAATTTATCACCATCTCTGTGGTACTGATCCAAGAAAGTCAAAGATGAAGCATTTCTCTGCATTTTGTGCACACCTGTGAGAGCTTTTGGAATCTATCTTGTGCAAAACTTGAGATAGCTGAGCCTAACTGTGACAATCTAATACAGAACAGTATGTACATTTTGTAGAAATTCACATGAAAGTTTTTAAATTGTGAAGCACAGTCTTTCACAAATTATTTGGCCAACACCATGAACAAGATCTTCCCTCACCATAGATGGCCGACCACTTTGCTCGACATCATGAACATCTGTTCGCCCATCTTTGAACATTCTATACCACTGTCTTACAGTTTATTCACTCAATACATTTTGTCTGTAAACCTCCATGCATAATTCACGATGGATTTCCACAGCAATCACTTTTAGCATGAATTTCACAACTTGAGGGATTATCAATTACAGGACACATCATAACTCACTCTGAAAAGACAAGAACAAGCACTAGGTGATCAGTTATATGATGGTTTAGAAGGCAATGCGTCATGTGATGCTATTGCACATGAGCGAGCTCTTCCCCATTCCTACACTAGTTGCCTAAAATAAATGGATGTTACTTTCCAAAGCGCCCTCATATAATCACTAAATTCTTCAGAACATGAAGCACCACTGAACTGCTCCAAAAGAGTGTGTTTATTTTCATTGCCAAATGGTCTGGTCTGACTAGCAGTGCAGTGCCAGACCACTTAACAAAAAAGCCTTTTCTATATTCAACAGATGCTCTAACGTTCTGCTTGCAGTCCATTGTATGCATTGTGTAGCGCACATAGGAGAGCATTCTCATCTTCAGACTGCACTTTCATGTATGAATCCCCAGACTTCACTGTAGAGCAAATGATTTATCTGTAAACATATGGCAGCTTCTGAAAATGATGAGACATGTGCCACACCAAGAAGTGATCACAAGTACTTAAGTAGTGAGAAGTTTTTCGAAATAGTACCCTTCATCTGCTAGTATCCATTCACTTCATATTTCTAGAAGTCGCCACATACAACCCCAAACAACACAGTCCCTGAAGGAAGCTGAACGTTTGCTGCATCCTTCATGTGAAAGACCATCTTGCCTTCATAAGAACTGCACAGGGTGCCACCAAGAGAGAATGGTGGGTTTACACACACTTTAGTACTATGATTGGCAGTTGTTGATGCACATGGAGCAACTGATGTGCTGGGGCACTGTTATGCAGAAGTATGCAGACTTTGACTACTCAACTACATATATCATTTCGTAAGCTTCAGGCAAACTGTGCCCTGTAGACAAATGACCATCTCTTTGTTCCTCATCTTGTTGAACCATGTGGCGTGACCATAAAGTTTGTGAACTCACCACCGTGTGCTTGCTAATGGCAACAGTGGACAGAAACTTCAGTGTGGTTTCACAACATGGGCATATCAGTGTTTCACAGCTGTGCTAGTGTTGATCTATGTCATCTCTTTCTGAGTGGTGTCTATTATTGTCTGAGTGTGTTTTGGTGTGTCATCGCGAGAATGTCAGAGCTTCCTGTTAAACTTTACAAGAGTGGAAACAAAATCAGAGAGGTATTAGTGTAAGTTTACAGGGATAATGCTAAACAGCAGTTTACAAATGGGTGACATTCTTTCTGACTGCTTATATCATTAATTAATTCAAACAACAGATACAGACAACAGTACCTTCCTCAGCAAAAGCTGGAAATAGTTTCGAATAGTGGATTATAAACGTCATACATGCGTCAATCATGAGTAGTCTGCTTTTACTGATTTCATACATGTGGTCTTTTCCTAACATACTTAGGCGTTTTCCTTCTTTCTGTTTTTATGAAGTTCACTGAATCGTTTATACTACCATATGTGTCTCCTGTGCTCAGTATATGGTTCAAATATCCTGTGCATACACCAGTGATGGAAAGAGATTTTAACATTTAAAACTTTTAAAGGTGTTAAAAAGCAAGTTGCATGTGAGATGAAAAATAGCTAAGAGGAATCAACCAATTCAGTTTTCTACATCTGCCACATAACAGAGAAAGAAAAGGAGCAGAACTGTTCAGTACATAAGCTATTTATAGACCTCAAAACCTGGGTTTCTGTTTAGAGAGCAGTATTGTATAACATTAATGTGAGCAGAACAGACAGGTTAAGTAGAATTTGATACAATGGTAGGGTTTTATGCTAGAATTTAACTTTTCTGGGTTGTGACAACAGTGTTTGTTGGTTCTGCAAACAATACATTTCATGAAAATATATCTGCTGGAGTAGGTACCTCCTTAAATATATATGTATGTATGTATGTAAAAAAAAAGTAAAGCTATCCCTGTAACTGGGAACAGAGATTCATGTAGGGAATTGTTCAGGGAACTGGAAATTTTACCCCTTCATTCTCAGTATACATTTTCTCTTGCAATGTTCATGGTTAATAATAAAGATCAATTTAAGTTAAATTCCGAGTTATATAATAGGAATACAAGATATAATAATAAATTCCATTATCCTACATGTAAGTTGACTGTATTTCAGAAAGGAGTGTACAGTCAACTCTCGATTATCCGGGGGCGGATTAACCGGTTTGCGGCTTAACCGGGGCTTTTTTTTTTAAGTTTATATGTTGTTTAATATTCATTCACTTTTGTTTCACATGGTGAGTTTAACACTATTTTCGCACTAGTGTGAACCGAGCTCTGCATTATTTCGTCCCGTTATGCGAACACAATGTTCTAGGGTGGGGGTGAAAGAATGCAAGAATTTTTGGAAAGTTTCAAGGACAAATACACCGCCCCAGGTTATTTAACGGTACCATCTCAGTGTGAGAGTGCATTGTGAAAGTAAGTATCAGTTTCTTAATATAGATCTTCAAGTGCGTTAGCAAAATGTCGGGGTTTAAAAGGAAGCGTGTTGTGTTAAGTATTCAACAGAAACTTGAAATTATCAATCAGCTGGAAAAAGGAGCTGTAGTTAAACAATTAGCAATGCAATACGGTATTGGAGAACAAACTGTTCGTGATTTGAAAAAACAAAAGAATGAGTTAATTTCCTTTGCTTCGTCTTCTAATTCAAGCGGAATGAAGAAGAGAAAAACCATGAAGAAATCAACATACGATGATCTCGACAAAGCGATGCTGACCTGGTTTAATCAACTAAGGGCACAGGGAACAACAATAACAGGACCAGTTTGTGCTAAACAAGCTAAATATTTTTTCGAAGCACTTGAACTAGAAGGGAGTTTTGACGCTTCTTCCGGTTGGCTAACACGTTTCAAGCAGCGTCATGGAATACGAGAAATCAGTATTCAAGGTGAGAAATTGTCAGGGGACTTGTCAGCATCAGATCAATTTTGCACCAATTTTGATAGTTTTGTGAAAAGTGAAAATCTGCTGCCAGAACAAATCTATAATGCCGATGAAACGGGTCTTTATTGGAAATGCTTGCCAACCAGAACATTGGCATTTCAAAATGAAAGACAGGCTCCAGGTCACAAATCCAGTAAGGAGAGATTGACAGTCTTGTGCTGTTCTAATGCATCAGGAACACACAAACTAATACCAGTAGTTATCGGCAAAGCGAAAAGACCACGCTCTTTTAAAGGAACAGTAGCTTCAAGTCTGCCTATCCATTATTTTAACCAGAAAGTAGCTTGGATGAATAGAGCGATATTTAAAGAATGGTTTGATTTTAAATTCGTGCCTCAAGTTCGTGACCATCTAAAATCCCAAGGCCTACCTGAGAAAGCTGTGCTCCTCATTGACAATGCGCCCTCACATCCTAACGAAAGTCTCCTGAGGTCAGATGATGGAAATATTTTTGTGAAATATTTTCCCGCTAATGTTACCGCACTTATCCAACCAATGGATCAAGGAGTTATCTCAAGTATGAAGAGAATCTACAGATCAAATTTGCTACAAAAGTACATCGATGAAGGCAATGATCTGACGTGTTTCTGGAAGTCCTTTTCAGTATTAGATGCCATATACGAGATTTCAACAGCGTGGGATACAGTAAAGCCATCTGTATTGAAAAATTCATGGAAGAAACTGATGCCTTTCATCACTAATGAAGATGACGAAATCCATGGATTCACTGGATTCAGTGAAAATGAGATAGCCATAAAATTGACAAAAGTGGCTAACCAAGTTCATGGTGGTGAAGAAGTCAACGAGGAAAATATAAGAGAGTGGTTTAACTGTGACTCGTGTGAACCGGGCTTCGAAATGTTAAGCAGTGACGAAATCGTAACTTCAATGGGGGTGCAGCCAGAAGAGCGGGAAGAAAGTGAGAATGAGGAAGAGGTGGACAGTGTTGCCAGTAAGAAAGTATCACATGGTGCTGCGCTTAATCATTTGGAATCCTTACTAGACTATCTTGAGAGTGAAGAGGACAGTTTATTAAGTGACAAGCTAATATTACGTAGGCTTCGTACGGATATCCGTAAAAAGGAAAATGCCGCGAAAAAGCAAAAGACAGTATTAAATTATTTTAAGTGTTAAGTGTGACCGTAAAAAGTGCTGGATGTTGTTGAACAGTGATTGAAATAACTAATTCATACTGAGTGTAATGTAAAGAAAGTATTAAATAGGCCATGAGATGACATAGAAATGAGGATGAATAAATTTAAATACAGGTAGGTCTATAGTATTATGAAGGTATTAAAAGGTAAAAGGTAAAGTTGTTCCTCTGCTCAACGAATTAAGCCCTACGCCATTAAGGCGTGTGGGGGAGTGGATGTATAGATCCAAATTTTCTTGACCTCGGCACTAGTTGGAGGTGAGTGGTCAGCTTCACGCCCCGGCCGCTTTACCCCCGGGGAAAGAGCCCCCGGTACCCATTGGATAGGAGGTTGGATGGACCCCAGAGCCGGTCTGGACGATTTGGAGAAGTTAAAATTCTTGACCCTACCGGGACTCGAACTCCGACCCTTCACAGTCGTCCAGCCCGTATAATAAAATTTGGCTTAACCGGGTTTTCGATTAACCGTGACTTCCATCCCCACCATTAGCCCGGATAATCGAGAGTTGACTGTATTACCATGGTATTAAGGTTTTTAATTGGCTTCCTTCTAATACTCGTATAAGGAACCTGGCTCAAAATGTTAAACGTTTTAAAATTGTTTTAAGAAGATTTTTGTTGATGAACTTGTTTTATTCCTTGGAAGAATATTCTGATTGTAAATTTGACTCCAATAATTAACTGTGATCTATTATGGTATTGAATAATGTAATGCACCTTATATTGTTATTTCTATGTAGTGTTATTTGTACTATCAATGACTAATTCCTTATCCTATATGTAGTGGATTTATGGAATGTAAATAAATGAGATGAGATGAGAGGGTCCTGCATTACCTTGACAATCGGCTCAAAGATGGCGGTAAGGTTGTCAGCCTACAAACTAATAATGAAATTTGATGCTTTCTTCAAAATTTAAACTTAAACAACACACAACTAAAGGTCACAAATTCTAAATACTCCCACAAACTCAGTTTGAAACATCTCCACTCTCTTCATCTAATACTGATAAAATGCCATCCTCATTATTGCAGGAATGGGAAGGAATCTTTGCAGAACATTTACAACAACAATTGTGACAATGAAGGTGACAGCACATTATAGACTTGGATAGGAGACAAAAATATCAGTCAGGACGGTCATTCTTGGTTTCTGATCTATTATCTTCTACATATAAGTCAAAAGAACCAGTTGATACTTTGGTTTCTTGGAGCTGAAAAACTTTTTCCCAGTGTCCTTAATTTAATTACACTGTAAATATGTCTATCATTGTTCCTACTGAAATATACCAATGAAATAATTTACTAACCAATTCCCAAACAAGCTCTACTTCAGAATGGGGCGAAAAACAAACCTCTATGTTCAAATCTTGGGATAATTCTATCTCACTTTTCCCATAGTTTTAGTACACTTATATTGAAATCATACGAACTTTATCCTTCTTATGACTTGTAATTTCCTTAATGAGACCAACATACAATATTCACTTCAGTTCCCATAACATTCATGTAAACTTATACTCTCAAATAACATATTCATAAATGCTCTCCAAAGTTGTGGAATCAATAATTCTCATTGTTTCAACCATTATTAGACAATAACAAAGAAGAATATCAAGATAGCAGGGGTGCACCATCCACAAAAATGAATATCATTATTTCATTATTAATCATTAATTTACTATAAAATACCAGTAGTCTGACTGCAGAGTTGCATTTGAAGTTCACCCAACTTAAAAAAATATTTTCTGTATCAAATTGGCACAATGCATGAAAAGGCAATGCTAAACACTGGTTCATTTTCCAATAATTGGCATATGCTTCCATAAATCTGACAGCCAGGGATATAACCCACATAAGAAGACACAGTTTTCCCTCTCATCCTTTAGGCTACCAAATTAATAATGACTGACATACTTACTTGTACATAATACAAACAAGCATGCTCTGTAAAGTGCATTCCATTATTTTGAAACTTAATGTTAAGTACCCATCACTCCTTTAATAATCTATTTTTTACTATGTGCTGTACAAATGCAACCATTCTCCTGCACATAATAGCAGAGGTGCGTGTTTGTACACATCATATATTTCAAGACAAATACACGTTTTCTTGGTACGCACACATGAAATCGAACTAAGACTGGAGTGAAAGGTATGATATAGAAGCATATGTTAAACTTCTGTAAAGCATGATTCTAGATTGTGAGCTATAATTTTGGCTTTCTGAATAGCTATGCACATGGGTGGAAATCTTGAGCTTCATTGAATATCAAACAAACAGTTCATTCCATGGTGAGGTCATGCTTTGCTTCACTTCACTTCATTGCACAACTGAGTATCGTCCAACAAGGAACACATGACAGTCATCGCACACCCGAACTGGTTTGGCAGACGAAGGCAATGACATGGTATTGTCTGAACATGCGTTGCAGAATATTTCCCCACAGTTACGACAATGATGCTGCAAGAAAAATATTACTATCATCAAAAAAATAAATGGTTCAAAATATGTGCATGTTGATTATGAAATGAAGTTTAACAGGGCGTGAACATTAAGAAATCCATGGACAACCTGATACAGCATATGAACAGAAGAAAAACCCACAGAGTGGAAAGGACTGCACATGGCAATTAGTGCTAGTTCTGATTTTGTTCCCTCTTCAACATTAAAAACATTCATTAGGTATACACACAAAAAAAAGTACAAATGAATGACCTGATTCATATATGACTGACTGAACACTGGAGGAGATTTTAAATTAACATACTAAACAGCCAAAGAATTGTATCCATTTTTTTTTTGTTTCATCTGGTCTATAAAATATGAAGTATTTCTCACTGGTTCATGTAGTCAATGAAACATGAAGTAATCATTTCGGATTAAAATTGAAGATTTGAAAAGTATCATTTTCTGGTATATGTTGACTGGTATAAGCCTACCACTGGTTTGGAGAAATGTACTACCTCCAACTTCAGTGTTGAAGAGTAAGCCCATTGCTGAGCATGTAGATCTCTACTCTGCCATGTACATGGCATCTTCAACACTGTGAAGGTATCCAATGACACTACCCTGTAATGCATATCTTGGCCTTAATGTGCAAATTCTGTTCTTCTTTTCAAGCCAGTAAGGATTAAACCCAACATGAATTACAAATATTAAGATACTGAATACAAGACGAGGATGAATATGATACTTAAGATAAATGTGAAACAAAAGTTATGTACTGGTGAAGATACAATACTTGTTGATGTAGAGAATGGAGACGAGACAAGAGACATGCCAAGAGTATGCATATATAGATACAAAAATTGATAACAGTCATAAGGCAATAAATGACTTAAATTTGGTATGGTAGAACAAAACATGTAACAAAAATTTGGAAAATCAATATATATGATGCAATGATTAAGAGTTTTTTAGCACATGGATCAGAGGTGTGGCAGATACCAGTGGAAGAGATTAATAAACTTCTGGATAATGAAATGGACCGGATGGTATATCTACAATAGACAAAGTTAGTCATACAAAAATGAGAGAAATTATGACAGTTGAGGATAAGCCATATACTACAGATACAACAGAAAAGGAACAATTATGTTGGTAGAGTTACAGCCAACAAATGGCACATGAAAGTTTTGCCAGAAAGAATAATGAATTGGGTACCTATGAAATAGAGAAGAAGAGGAAGACTAGAAAGAAGGTGATACAGAAGACTACAGATCCGCATGACTGACAATGGATGAATAGGAATGAATGGTGTTTGGGCACCAGAAGATGGCATCAGTCACTGTGAATTGGTTATGCATATGTAAGCATAATTTTAAAAGTGATTTAAGTCCTCAACTACAACTCATGGGACAGGATAGTTTCAACTCAGGCAGTGCTTTTACAAACTTATATTCATAAAACTGTAAAGTAATAACAAAAGAGAGTGTAGGCCCATCTACTGCTTCATACCCCATAATTCACTGATTTGTTCTTTACAGCTTAATGACAAATAAACCAACTAACAAAACCACATGTCACATTTTCCACTTCTCCTGTACACCAACAGCGAATATGATTCATTGGGCTAAGTTTTGTCAGTATCTGAATCTTAAACTTAAAGACATTTATAAACCAGAGGCCACAATGCAGTGCTACAGTGAAGAACCAACAGCAACAAAAGAATGAAAAACTGACACAGTAGATATCAACATGCGTAATATGGGTAGGAACCAAAAAAATGACTCATTTATGACTTGCATTATACTCAAACAGCATTATCTTCATATTTAGAAATATACAAATAATTGAAAAATATACTATTCTACAAACCAATGGATTCTATGCTTTCATCTCCTATGCCTTGAAATACAGAAGTCTGCCAGCTAAACTCCCACCCACAGCAGCAAGTTTCACTTCATTCAAATACAGTATCAAACATTATATTCCAGTATTCCACATAATACTCAAATTCGTACCCGTCTTCGTGTGATGTTGAACTCCTTGTTACAGCCTTTACAGTGAGTCACCTCCTTATCTGAGGCCCACTGTCCTTCCACCTTTGCAACATTCCTTGTTGCTTCCTCTTTGAGGTCTGCTACTTGAAGCTTAGATATGCTCAGCTGATTACCAAGCTCTTCCAGTGTTTGTTCTTGTTCCATCCATTGCTCCTTCAACTGGTAATATTCCTCTTGCAAAGACACATATTTCTGCCAAGAGATGTTATTTATCAAGAATACTCGAAAGGGTGTAACTCCATAATTTAGTACACAAAATACCAACAGCATTCTTTGAAGTTTATTACACATACTTAAAAATGAGAATAATGGATGGGAAATACTGAAAATCTCCTACAGTGAATTTACAACAAAATGTATGGAAAGATTTATGGGATAGTGGAAGGGCTTGTGGAATAAAAGAGAAATTCCATTTACAGTCTTATGCAAACTAGGCTTTATTATGGATCAGTATGGATAAAAATCAGAACTGACCAACAGTATTTGGTGGAAATTCTCCCATACTGAATTCCAACAAATGCTGTGAAATGGTTTATGGGATACATGAACATGTCCATTTTTGGCCTTGTGTAAAGCCAGCTTTATTATCGATCCATATGGTTGAAAAATGGAATTGACCAACAATTTTGGTGGAAGTCCCCCATATCAGATTCCAATAAAATATGTCTTAACAGTTTAGGTGCTTACACTGGATCACAGATAGATGAACAGACATGACCTCCAAATAAGGCATGTGTTTTTACATCATAAAGAACACCTAAAAAGAAATTCTATTCCACATTTAGTTCAACAAATTTGTATTTCTCTCAACAATATTAAATGAAATCAGGAATGTTTACTATACTTGATAACTAACTCCATGGAGCAGATTCATTCTGGAGAAGCTAATAGTTGCTTTCAAGACATTCACTGTTTATGGAACACAAAGGTTCAACATACTGGCCCATTCTCATTAGAACTTCGGTTTTCTTATACCAAAAAGTGGAATTATAAATGATAACTTCCTCAACAGAGACACCACTTACAGACAGAGGGAATATGTCTGTAAAATTATTAATAATGAAAAAGACTATATGTTGGGGCCCTCAAGTAAGACAGGGTTTAGATTCCAGCAGACAAACTGAAAAATTAAATAACACAGTTATCCACAAAAATGTCCATGGTACTGATAGGGTCTTTTGAAAAACTAAAGTTCAAGGAAATTTTAACATTACTTTATAATCTCTTTGTCCTGTTATGGATCATTCAAAAAAATATGCCACATACTTGTGCCTCTCTCTCTAAGTATTCTTTCAAAACTCTTTATTATACTAAGAATGTGTTCATACTGTGGCTACAAATAGCAAGATATATAAAATGATACTACTTAACAAGACAATATCACAGGCTCCTGCATCAGGATGAAGTTGCTCATTTATAATACAGTATTTAAATATTTCTGTCAACTCTGATAATCATAAATATGGCAGATCTATCTAAAAGTGTGCATGCAGTGAACTTGGTAGAAAGAGAGGCAATGAAGATTAACTTTAAGATGAAAATGATTCAGAAAAAGATCATAGTCTTCAGGTTAAAAAAGTCTTGTTATCTGAAGAAGGCAGTGCTGAAATTTTACAGTGGTACTGAACATTCCTTCCAATAGAACCAAAGTGAGCCTGTTTGTGAGGAAACAAAGGCTGCTCCCAACATAACAGAAAAATCATAATCACTTCCATTAAATTTGTGACTGGTTCAACCCCCCCCCAGATTTCCATATTATCCAACATTTCAGTTAATCCAACAACCTGCCAGTTCTATTTAGACTGGATAATTGAGACTTTACTGATATCTGCCACTTACTTATTGCAGAATATTTAATGAAGTGAATTAAAATTTTAAAATGCTCAGGTATTTATAAGAATCCTATGTCATGCATCTGCAACAAAAAGTTAGTATTCATTACTGTGGTTTTTGTTTGGTTACAAGCAATACACATAGCAAATATCCGATTCTCTTCTCATAGTATGTAAATAAGGTATTTAAATGCAAATTTAATTCTGTCCACTGACAATTAAAGATGACTAAAAACATAAATTGTGTAGGTGTGAACTAGAAGGAAATGTTCAGGACTCAGTCCTATGGTGAGCTTTGGTATAACCTTCAGGTTCTATTAGGGAGAGCTGATTAGTTCCCTAATTATTGTTTTATGAAATGCTGTAAAATCTAGATTGGAAGATGAGTCATATAATATCATTTATCAAGATAAAAAGCCCATTTAACTTTAATGAGGTGAAAACTGTGCCTAGTATCTTACCAAATGCCTCTAAATGCTCTATAAATGAATACCAAGGAACCAATGTATGTCCATTAAGAACCTGATCTGTAGGTCCTACTGAATTGTTTTGAAACTTTAGTATACAAAAAAAAAACTCTGTGGTTTTAGTACGCAAGTGAACTATACCAACCAAGCGACCGCCACTTGTCAGCGAAGGGCTTTATTACACAGATATGCAAATTATATGATAATGATGTGTAGTCACCAGGACTAGCATACGTCATTGGATAAAATCATTTAACCGAAACGAAAACAGTTCCATCTATATTAGTCTAATTCTGCTTCTACTTTAGCCATAAATCTCAGTAAGTTCTGGAAACTTAAAAAAAAAAAGCCACATAATGTCTCCAATAAACATGCCCTATAGCACAATTTGCATAGGTTATGCTCATAACATATATTACAATTTGCCTAATTTACTGTGTAAGTATATGGAAATTAAAAAGTATTCTATTTCATTCTTTTTATATAATATAAATTAAGATAGTTCTAACTTTCCATGAAATGCATCCCCAGCAGTCATAAAAGCTAACATTTAAACCATAAAATATGTTGTTCTTGATGCATATGGTGGGAGAAAGAACTGGAACAAACAGAAAGAAAATAAATAAACTTACAGATGCAACTGATTTCAGTTGTGCCAACTCCTGGTGAAGATCAGATATCTTGTCTCTGTCCTTCACCACAGTTTCTTGGAGAGACGTCCGCCATTCTCTCTCTATCCTAAGATCACCTTCAATGCCAGAATTCTGCACCTCCTTTTCTGCAACCTGCTGCCCAAGTTTTCGAGATGATTCCTCAGCTGCTATTCGATCATTTTCACACTGCTTGTACCTGATTTCACATCAGCATGGTGTAACAGAAATAGGGAATAGGTACAGGAAATCAAAAGTGGAACAACAAAGAACATAATTAGAAAAAAAAATAATTTAAAAACACAAACATGTAATTCCCAAAGACTTGCAGGGCATATCGATATATTTCTAATACAGAACTGTCTAAAATAGAAGAAGTGATATAGGAAAATCAAAGTATAATGTGTAATCTAGTAAAATTTTATAAAAATGTCCACCTTATCAATGGCAAATCATGTCACTTATAGGAATGTAGGTAGAGCTTGCTCCGGTGATATTCTCCTCTGTTCCTCGTCCCTCATTATGAACTACAGAAAGCAGGAGAATGACACTCCTTTGAGCATGTCTAGGTACACTACCTGAAGTGAAAATCCCAAAACAAATTACAACTGATGCAATGAAAATAATGGCAAACCCGCAAAACAGACAGCCTAAATGAACAAAAAACAAAATAAAACTAGGTACTGAAAATAGTGAAGGGAAAATGTGACACTTTTATCAACCTTACTAGAACTCAAGGATTACAGCCTTCTGTGATGTGACACCATGTAGCCTGGTAAATCGTTACAGACATTAGGAAGAAACCTGTTGCATCCATATTCATGTCAAGGGTACTCTTCTACCCTGAAGATGTAGGCAGCATATTCCTCCAAAACAATGGTAATGATATATCAGAATACAGAGCATCACATAGCAAAAGACAATACTCACAGTCACTGTCTTGAGAACTTCAAATATTACTACCACTCATCTGCTGAATAATATAAGCATATTTTTCACAATATATACTTTATTAGATAAAACTCTTTACAAGGAATAAGCATAGATAATTATAAGTTCACTTATTTCTGACAATGTAAGGAACAAATATTTAAAATTCAGTGTCCTAAAAATTGTATAATATGTAAACACTTAAGTAGTAAATCAAAATATTACAATATCATGTGGTGGCCTGTAATGAAGGTTTGCCAATATCTCCAACATTAATACTCTTTTAATACTCCACTATTTAGCTATAAGCCATGTTTCTAGACCTGACCTCTGGGTAGCACATGAGAAGTACAACAAGAAACAGTACAGTTTTAGTTGCAGTCACAATGTGGGAGAGAGGGTGACATACTGCAATGCCCTGTTCATAACTCACACACATCATACATTCATTATCTCAGTTAATTTCAGTTAATGCTCTAGACCAAATTTATTGTACATTCTGTCAAAAATGGTCAGGTCTAAAAACAGAGACAGTACATTTAATCTCTACATTATGAACCACAACCTGTGTTTCTTTTTTAAATACAGAACAGTTCATACATGCCATTTAAAACAATATTTTATAAATATGACAATAATCCATCCCTAAATAGACTTGCTGTAATTAGAATTAACTTTGTTTTACTTTCAGTCAGCTTAGACAATAAGCGTTTGTATGAATATTAAACACAACTGCATTGCAAAGTGTATTTCCCAAGAGAAAGTAAAACTGTCAATATTTATATCACACACCAAGTGAAGCTATACTGCAAACAGGCTGCTCTTATTGATGATAAAAAGCAGCATTCAAAGAACCACTGATACTTGATACAAATATTTATGCATGTCTTTCAAAATAATATGGAGTGCACATTTTATTAACAAGTTCCTTGTTTCAAAACAAATATTCCTCTCCACTTGGCTTAAGGCAATCTAAAGAATTTAGTTAGTTACAATCATGGTTTCAAAAACTGTATTTCCTTCTGTTACCCCTCTTCTACGAGTTAAAATCTGTAAACACCAAAACAACAGGCAGTACCTACTTTTCATCCATTTTCTGTATAGTGTCAGTCATTGCAAACGTTTTAGCCTCCAGTTTGGTGATTAGTTCAGTTTTGTGTTTAAGCGAGCTCTCACACTCCTGCAATATAATTTATCAGTGGCTCATAAAAATCACATAACAGGGAACTAATAACGAAATAAATTAATGTACATAGTTCCTGTGAAGGTATCTTGACAAAAACAATATACTGCACATAAAGCCAATACAAACTAAATACACAGAGATATGACTTTTGTGCTCCTGATATTATTTTTTGGGCTGATTTCCCTTTGTTGAGGTGTGACCCCCCTTTTCAGCATCTTTCAACAAATGATTGTATTTTTCTAAGTTGTTGAGGATTTGACCAATTTGACTTGTTTTAGCTTGGAGACGTGTCACCATCTCACCTTTTTGGGTCAACTCTTGCTCACATTCCTAAAAATTGAATGACAAAGTGTGATACATGA
Source organism: Cryptotermes secundus (assembly GCF_002891405.2). NCBI lineage: Eukaryota > Metazoa > Arthropoda > Insecta > Blattodea > Kalotermitidae > Cryptotermes > Cryptotermes secundus. Next base: position 943,516 of record NW_019736411.1, read on the forward strand.
ATAACATAATTCATTTTAGGCAAGCTCTCCTGATTACATCTACAAGACAAGTAAACCTGAAGCCTAAAACACAGAAGATTAACGTAATGGGTAAACAATTAATTTGCTAAAGACTTCCACTGGATGCCGAAATTGACTTCATGTAATGAAACTATAGCCACATCATTCACACAACACAAATTCTCTTAAATAAATATGATAATCTGATTGGAAAAGGTACTACTTCAAGTATTTCCTTGTCAGTGTATAGAGTAAAAAGCATTAAAAATTCCCTAGTCTAAATATGTGACCAAAATGGTATTTAGCAATAATTTGACTGCAAACAAAGGCAAGTACGCAATTCCTTCCTTACCTGAAGTTTCTTGTACATTTCCAGATTGATGAGTTTGATATCATCCAGCTGCCTTCGCAATGATACGATTGTATCTTGTTTCTCATGAATATCTTTTTCTAATAGTTTCATTGCCACTTCCATTTCTGCCTTCAAACTTATCTATTAATTAAAAGAAAATTGACTGTTCAATTTTTGAGGTACTCAACAGTGGTGACTACAGAGAGTACAGTTTTCTGGGCTGTGAGGCTATTCAGTTTGGAAAAGACCCAACACTTCAGAGGAACATACTACCTCCATCCTCAGGGTCAAAGAGTAAGCCAGGCAAGAAACCAGAAGAAGCAAGAAGAAAGCAGATTTCAGCTGGTTTCTTGATTAGCTTACTCTTCAACCCCAAAGATGGAGGTTGTAGGTTTTCCTGAAATGACAGGCTTTCTTCAGACTATACAGTGTTCTACACAGACAGAAATAATCTTCAATTTAGTAATTTTTATAATTATGGTTAGCTTTCAGTTGTTTCCTTAAGTGAATACTATTATTTAACACAGGATTGATTCCATTACAGCAGAAAGAATTGTTATCAGAAATTCGGGATTATCTGAGTGACCAGTACAGCTGAGGTGATATCAGCTGCTAAAGTGCTGATACTGTTTATGATATGGTCAATTCTACAAGATCAGAAAAGTTAACTACAACTGTCAACAGGTAGGGGGAACCAAAGAATGTAAAATATCATTTTAGACAAACAAATGAACCTTAAAATATAGTTATTACCAAATAAATTGTTTTAAGGGCCTTATATGATGTTAATTTAATGAGGTAATAATGAGGAAAGAATTGGGTTAAGAGCATTAATCATTTCTCTAAGCGCATTTTATCATTAACCTCTTGTCTATATCTCAGACTTCCAAGTGACATATAATGACAGTCAAAATTCTGTATAAAATTTTGTTTGGCCAATTGTGCCAATTCTTAGCCTCTCTCATTTAAACACCTTCTGAATCTAGTAAAGAGTTAAAGTATAAAACAATACTTTGAATATCTCTATTTCTCTGATGTAGCTACATTCCTTACCTGAAGACTGAGTTCTTTTTCAGTCTCCTGTCTTTGCCTCCTCTCATTCTCTAACTGCACTTTCAGTTCTTCCACTTCTGAGTTTGTTTCGGATTTTTTGGTCTGTCCTGTTTCTCCACCACCCCCTCCCTCATCTATTCTGTCTGCATTTACATCCAAACCAAGTTCCTTCTTCAAGTTAGTGTTCTCATCATATAAAGACAGGATGTTATTTTTAGCAATTGCCAAATCTTCCTTCATAAGCGCATTAGTAGTTGTTAATGTTTCAACCTTTGCCTGGAGATTTGTAACAGTAGCACTGAAATACAACATAACAGTCATTAATAATAAGCTACAAAACACCACTTCTATGATTCAAGGATGTTTTTTCAGTTTGAAATTCATCTTGTCTACTTGTCTGACACCAGTTTAAATAAACAGAGGAATGTTCATTTCTTCAATGAAGAGTGTCACACAGGCACTTTTTAAGTCACATATTAAGGCAACTTAAAATGTTAGTATCTACTAAGGCAATGCTAAAGTTATGTCTTTGTCTAAGCACCAAATTATCATGGCATATGGAGGGGAGAATTAAAACTCCATGCACACTTAACCACAGCACTAGATGAAAGTGAGCAATTAATTTAATGATCCAGCTGCTATACCCTCAAGGAAAAGAGACCTCCGTACCCATAAGACAGAAGGCTGAGTAGACCCCAGAACTGATCTGACCAAGGTGATGAGGAAAGTTTTCCTGCCCCTGCCAGAAATAAAACCCAGCTGTCAAACTTGCATCCAATCACTTCACTCACTAAGCTGTCCCAACTCATTTAAATTGGTAATTGCTATTTCAGTTAACACTACATTTCTACTAAGAAATGGCAACGCATATACCTTGCAACTCTCTTCTAATTTATATTGGTCTCACTCTTCAGCAGCCCTGCTATAACAAACCATAAAATGCCAATCAGTGGGACCTAAAAAATATGAACATGTTTCTCAAAGATGACTGCAGTCTGTAAATTGCTCTGGTGACCCTTCTTACAAATGGACTGTGACACATGATTCAAAAGTATCATTTTACATTTCTGTTGTTGTTACAAAATAAAATTTCATGAAGAACTGTTTACAACATAACCTTGATTGAACATCCCACAAGAACAAATTTACATTTTGTCTGAATTTGTGTCTCGGTTATTTTCTGAATAGCTAGTCTTTTGTTCACATTTTCACACTCATGTAGAGAACACTTTCTTGCCACCAGAAAGGTGAGGTCATGTACCATTTGGTGAGTATATGAATGTAGATGCACAGGATGCATGATGATGGCATAGCCAATTTCTGGCTTTATTTACACCCAGAATCAGTTGTTTAAAATTCTATGCATGGAAACAAAGCCTTTTGTAGAGAATGTAATTGTTGGACACAATACACAGATAAGTGATGAAGTATGTTATATTCCAAGCCTTCATCATTTCACAGCTTCAATAAACAATCTGAAGAACATTTTCTATACAGATGGGATATTTTAGCTCAAGTGGATGCTACACCAAAAATATGTTCAACACTGGCAATGAAACTTGAAATTGGAGTATACATGTTAAACATAACTGTGAAATGAAGGAAGAAAATTAAAAACATTTGTATTTATTCTATATAGTTAGTTTTCTAAAAATCCAAGATAATGGGAAAATCAAACACACGATTCACCTCCAAAGACACTGGTTTCTACACTGAAAGTTGTGAAGCAAATTTAATTTTGATCTATATTTATCCAACATAAAGCCCAATTTCTATGAAGTTCATATCAAACTTACCCATTTTCTCAATAACGGTTTACCATACAAAAAACTGGCACATTATATATATTATGTCTCATTAAGATCTACAACTTCTATTTAACATGTAATGTATATTTAACAATGAGCAAGGAAAAATCATTTATGTAGGATTTGAGGTTGTCACAGTGGTGGTTATGGACAGTATTATCTTGTGGGATATAACACCATGCAATCCATTGAAAGTTACCTATTTCATGCTGGTATGTTGCTCGGCTTATTTGACCCTGAAGATGCAGGCGATATGTTCCTCTGAAATATCAGTTGACTTTCAACGGACTACACAGTATTGTATTCCAGAAGATAAAAAAAATAATTTACGTCTCAGCACACTGTCGTACTAACAGGTTGGAATGTGCAATAAATGAACTTCCACATCTAAGAACAATGAAGAATACACTGACAGAAAGTTGAAAAACTTTGTTCCACGGTTTCTTGCTTTTCATATCCTTGTCTACAACTGAGATGAGTGTATGAAGGGGCACTGTTCATTAATTACATACATACTTGAGATGCCTATTGAGCTCCTCAATATAATTCTTTTGATCAAGGACAGTGGTCATGTTGTCATGATCCAAGTCATCTTCTGAAGATTCACTACACTGGTTACTGGACCGCAAGTACAGTGAGAAATCTATTACACCCTGCTGGCAGTCCAAGTCTTCCTCCTGTATAGTGAAATGCATTACAAACAGTGATTTAAAGCTACACAGCTAACAACTCTTTATGTTGGAGAATGATAAGATATTTATATCCCTCCCCATTTCAGGAATCCAATATATATTTTATTTCTAACAGTGGGAATTAAGAAAATACAAAAGACCATCTATGAAGCAAAACATAATTACTACATCAGTGGTCATCAAAGTGTGATCTGCAGACGTCTAGAGGTTCCTGAGGCCTGGTCAGCAGGTTGGAACAATTATTTTTGTCTTCCAATTATAAGTTGAAAAGAAAAAATAATATACTGATTATTTTTAATAATTTACAAAATCTGTTTATCTGGAATAATGTACAAGTGCTATTCAGAAAGTAACCTCTGTTTATTTTAGGCTTATAATGTATGAGTGGGGAGACCCTGTGCACGTGAGGTAGCATCACATGACTCGCTGCCTTGTAAACCATCACATGACTGGTCACCTAGTGTTTGTTCTTGTCTCTACAGAGTAAGTTATGATTTGTCCTGTGATTGACAATCCTGCTAACTGCAAAATTCATGCTGTTATCCACTTTCTTCATGCTAAAAACATGAATTATGTGTGATCTACAGCCAAAATGTAATGAGTGAAGGAAGTGTCAAGCATGTAAGGGGCTCAAATGTTAAGAGTTAATAAATGGTCTGTGTGCTTGTATTATACGTTGCTGAGACTTGCTTGTTGTAAGTGTTGCAGTATGTATGATGTCCGTGTTTGTTATGAATTTTAATATGTTACAATGAAACTGTATTGATGATATGGCTGGCCAATGTGTGTGGAATGGCAAGGTGAGCAATTGTGCAGCATGGAGTTGTTATGGTTGGAAATATGAGGGATTTTGTTGAGGGTCGAACATGACAGTGGTTTTTCCATGGCCTATGTCTGTTGTCTTGACAACTTGTGCTGTCTGCATGAGGCCTGATTATATACTTTATTGGACCAAGGACATATTTAATGTGTAGTCATCATGAATTTGTAATGTGTGACATGTTTTATATCCACCCCTACAGGGAGGTGACTGGATCCATGAAGTGAAAATAAACGTAAATATAACTGTAATACAATGGTGCAGAATATTCAAAGATGGGAGAACAAATGTTCACAATGAAGAACAAAGTGGTTCGCCACCTATCTGTACTGAGTGATGATCTTGTTCAAAGTGTTGACCAAAAAATTCATGAAAGACGGTGCATCACAATGTCAGAACTTTCATGTGAATTTCCACAAATTTCACCCCTGTTCTCTATGAGATTATCAAAGTTAGGCTCAAGAAGGACAGCAACAAATCAAAATTTTACTCAGGAGACTGAATTCGGGTAATATTTCCTAGCATTCAGTCCAGAACCTTTTGTTTTCTCATCTGCTGTCTAAAAACTTAGAACTTAGAATATGCAAAACTATAATTTTGCAGATGCACACATATTCACCAAACAAGCGAATAAATTTAAAACAAAGCTCGTCTGCCAGAAAGCTGATGGCAACTGTTACCTGAGACAGGAAAGGAATGCTGATGATAGAATTCATGCAACAAAGGACCACAATAATGTTAGAAGTGTATTGTGAAACATTAAAAAACTGCATAGGGCCATTCAGAATAAAAGGTGTGGAATACTGATATCTGGTGTAGTCCTCTTTCGTGACAATGAACGTCTACATACAGCTGCTTGCATTTGAGCACTGCTGGAGCATTTCAACTGGGAGCTGTTTGACCACCCTCCTTACAGCCCTAACCTCACTCCAAGCAACTACCACCTGTTTACCTACCTGAAGAACTGGTTGGGATCACAGCCCTTCAGCAGTAATGAGAAGTTGATGGAAGGTGTCAAAACATGGCTGAGCTCACAAGCGGCAGACTTCTTTGACACAGGCATACAAAAACTTACTCCCCAATATGACAAGTGCCACAATTCTGGCAGTCACTATGTTGACAAATAGCTTAAGTATGTACACATTTTTTGCTTATAATAACTTTTTTCTCATTGCTTGTTTTGTTAACACCCCACCATAGGTTACTTTTCAAATAGCTCGTGTATAACAAATGCTGTGAACCTACAATTGCATATTGGTATCTATGCTATTTACACAGTGGAAACTCAGCCAGCCCTGTCATTAATAGGTTGAGGTAAGAGAACACATTGTAACAGGTATCAAACATTCTGTAACCATAGTATAAGCATTACAGCACTTCAAGCAAATTATTTCATTTGAATCTGTTTCAAGTTGATATGCAAATAATTTGAATACAGGGTTCTTTAGTTTGCAATGTGTTGCTAGGGGGTCATGAACTCGAGGAGTTTGAGAACCACTGCACTATATCAATGCATTCCCTTAAAAACGAAACATTTAGAACCTAAATTATAATTGTGTAATGTTATCAAGGACAACAGTTAACTCAATTTGTACTTCTTCATTTCTCCATAGGAAAATCACATCAACAAACATTTGGTATAGTGCTGCTGCGTATCTTTAATACGTATTTTAATATATTGTGACATGTTGACCCCTACCTCCCCAGCGGTACGTGGCGGTAACGTAACACTCGCGTTACTACGGTAATAGGCGAGTTCCCGCCCCACCACTCCCCTCCGCGGTGACGTCACCGAGGGATATCGCGGTCGCTAGGCAACGCGAGTCAACAGCGGCGACGTTACGGTAGTAACAGCGGTTACTTCCGCTAGCGTTACATAGCAACACAGCGCCAGGCAACAAGGGTGTCTATTACGTGGCCGTATTGTCCGATCGAGGTTACATAAGGAGCAGCGAAGGCTATTCACAGTCAGTTGTACTGAGTCAGTCAGTGAGTCCTGGAGCTACCGCCGAGTTAGCCAGCAACTAGTCAGTTGTATTGTGGCATTTGGAGTGTACTAATTGTGATACTGCAGATAGCAGTAATCGTAAATCTGTAATTTGTGTGATTGTGAGAGCGGATGTGAAATAAAATTCGCTATATAAAATACGGCATGAAGTTATTTGTCGCGATATACCCCGCGATACGCGACAACTGGTGTCAGAAGTGGGATCAGTAACGCAAAACACGTTACAATATTAATACGCACACAGGGAGCCTACACAGAATAACACCTGAACAGTGCTGAACATAAAAGTAGCCACTGCAGCACTATAGACAGGGCGGGTACCCCTGAGAATTATAAATTTTAAAATTTGAAAAAAAAAAAATTTAAATTGGAATTGAAGATTTTAAAAGTATCAGTTTTTAAAAATCAAATTGATGTGTGTAGATTAACAAAGATTTTGTACATATCTGACAGATATAAGTGGGGAGGATTGTGGTATATTGAAACCGTTAGCAACGGAGAAATGAACAGATGGGAAGACTAGTGTCTTTTAAATTTTAAAATACGTGCAGTGTAGCAGCTACGTGAGAGTATACACTTGATGGTGGCCATTTATGGCTGAAACATGTAGTGTAGAATTAAGGAAGATGAAAGAAGTACAATAAATTGTTGCACTTGGGATGGTGTTTGTGTCATATAAGGGAATTAAAATTCTTCATTCTTTAGTCATACCTCCATAACTGCAGTGATGTGCCCACAAGCTTAAAAGCAAAGACTAACTTCATGCTATTCAAGTAAAAAAAGTAAAGCTATCCTTTAACAGACCATGGAGGCCCTTAGGGTTGTGAGAAGTCAAGGCTTCCACATTTTCCAGATGATCAGCTCACAGACATCGGTGAGGTTGTCAGCCTTATGCATTAGCCAACCTTTACCCCCAGGAAGATTCTTGGTACTCATTTCTGCTAGAGGCTGAGCCAGTCAGAGGGCAATAGTGCGACTGGAAAGATTAGGTCAAGTGAGAAGTCCAAAGACCTCATCAGGAATCGAACCGTGACCTTCTGGTTTGTAGCATAGTGCCTCAACCAACTACGCTACTGCAAGGGCCCACTTAATGCTACTCAAAGACTCCTAAATATCTAGAGGAGTCTTAATGATAGCTGAAGGGACTCCAGTCAGGACATCCACAATGATGGTAAGGCAAAGGGTTGGTTAAACCCTTACATAAACACTTACATACTGATATTCATAAGTGTAGCAAATATCGAACAGTACCACACTAGAACAGAAATTTCATCCAATCCATGAATATGATAATGATTAAGATTTGTGTGTGTGCGTGCATGTGTGTTTATGTGGGGGGTGTCAGGGGTGGTGGGGTGGGTGGTATATGGGAGGACAAACTACAGAATTCTCTAAGCCACCTAAAATGCTAAACCAAATTAAGAAAATTATAATCTACTTGTCACTACACAAAAGTTACGATTTATGGTGGCTGATAGTTACAGTTAGGATTTTCTAATGCATTCAGTAATATGTCCTACCAACATCTCTCTCATAAAAAGAAAAAAACTCCTAAGAAACTTAATACAAGTTTTTACTGCATTAATGTTTCTTTCAAAATATTCTAAAATGAGTGTTGTATCGAATATTTTAAAGGTTTATTTTTCATCAAAAACTTGAAAAAAATACAACCCCTTTTGCTATGCTACATCTCATTATATTCTTCTTGTAAAAGAAAAACAGGATGTTCTACATTACACTATGACAGCAAACACTTTAAAAACAAAATAAACTATACAGTATTGCATTTACCTTCACACAAAGGTTACAGTCTATTACATTAAGTCCCACCAGCAGTCCCATGATTACAATGGCTTCATCACTCATCATGAGGGCATCTGGTTCAAAGTATTCAGACAACAGATCTTCTTTATGATCAATCAGTATCTTCAAATAATCAGCCAATTTCTTCTGCATCAGAGCTAGTCTCAACCAGGCTCGAGCTCTGCCCATATGGGTCCTGATAAAGAAATGTTTTTGAACATACATATCTTACACACTGATGTACAGAACTGGATCTGCAGGAGTAACTTCAAGGGCATATTTTGTAATAGGGTAAAAATGTCTAGGCAAATAACTGAAAAACACAGAGAATCCAAGTTATGGATGTGATCATAAGTGAATGGTTACTATTGAATATAAATGTTGAACAGCTTCAGATTTGTTCAATTATCTCAAAAATCATTAACCTTACAGAAGAATATACTATATATAGAGTATGTTTTATTTTTCTCTGCTGCTTCTGTTTCAAATATTTTTTGATCCAGTAAAAACTGAATGAGTTATCCATGAGATACGTGTAGTAACACACATACATGCCCATATTAAGTGATCATTAAAACTGTGCAATCTAAATGAAAATTGAAATTACTTCATAATTCTTCATAAAATTCACAAAACATCAACTTTCATGAAAATTTGTCCCCATTAAAGTTATTTTATGCATGTACAACAGATGGCTAGACAGGTTGCATGAACTCAATAGGTGTCATAAGGGATGCAAAACTTAGAAAAGAGGAATGGATAAGCCACAATCCAGATATCTGTGCACAGATAAATGGAAGTGTACTGTATTTCTAATCCATTTTTCATTTCCATCCTGGTGCCCAGAATTTGCCTGAGAAGGTGTCACCAAGACTTGAGAACTGCTGCTTAACTAACTACCATGGTTTCCTACAGGTTGCTGCATTATCACTCACCTAACAGTTGGAAGATCTCTAACACTTGATGTAATATCTTGTGCTTCAATGGTATATTTTTCAACAAATTGTAAGATATCCCAGAGTTCCTTCTTGGGTCCAAGCAGACCCTGAAACACGCAAATTATTTTCATATCATGGACTGTGAAAAGGAACAAATCACGTATTAGCATGAGTTAATTACTGTATTTGGCCGCACAGTGAATCAATGTTCGGGTTCACATTTTCAAGGCTTTGTACCAAGGGTATAATCAGGGCAACACCCTCCCTCCCCCTAGTTTGCCAGTACTCTCATATTCAGTTTTAGTTTCAAAGCTGAAACATACAGTGCACTGACAAATGTGTAACTTTTGACAAGTTTGCGGGTACACTTCACTTGTTTGCCAGTATGCATGCTGGCACAAAACGCCATGTACTGTCTGAAAACAGCACTGAGCAAAATGCACATAAAGTCTCTGGGTCTTCCATTTCACTTCAACTGCATTATCAAAGAAGTGTTACATAACACCACAGATCAATGACATAATTTAGTGGATCAAATCCATTTAAAATTTTGATTTTGAAACAGTGATCATACATGCACATCACTTAGACAAATTCAGCTATTCTTAAAGCCGAACTAGGCAACAAAATCAGTTACCATATACGATGGGGTACCCAAAAGAAACCGAACTAATTTTTTTGTGGGCAGAGCTTTTGTAGTACCGCGTTTTGCCGCTATGAGCGCATAGAGCTAACATTCCTGAGTCGATAAGCNAACTCAAGTGTTTGAGTGGTTTTCCTGTTTCAAAAATGGTGAAATGTCAATTTATGACAAACCTTGTTCTGGTCGTCCTTCCACGGCCCAAACACATGAAAATGTTGAAAAAATTCGTGAAATCATCAAGGATGATCGACGACGGACCATTGAAGAAATTGTGGAGCTGTCAGGAGTGACTTGGAGCTCAGCGGCCAGATTTGTGGCAGTCAGGTGACTGGTTTTTCCATCATGACAATGCCCTTGCTCACACAGCCCTGCTGTACCACAATTCTTGACCAAAAATGGTATGACCCCTGTTCCTCACCCTCCATACTCACCCGACTTTGACCCGTGCAACTTTTTTTTGTTTCCTCGATTGAAAAGAGACATGAAAGGAAAAAACGATGGAGGCACTGTCAAGCATCTCAAAAGATGAATTTAGACAATGTTTTGAAAAATGGAATACAAGACTAGACAAGTGTTTTAGTGTAAGTGGAGAGTACTTTGAAGGGGACTGAAGGTTTGTGCTTAAAATTTGAATAAATAAGTTAAAAAAAAAATAAGTTCGGTTTCTTTTGGGTACCCCCTCGTATTTATAGGAGACAAAAAGTAAGTTATTTTCTTATTGTAGTAAATGTGATGCCTACATTTCACATACTGACTTATCACTTTGCCTGAGTAAACAAAGCATACCAAGGTTTTTAAAACCTATTAAATACTAATCAGGCAGTAACAATAATGCACACACAGTACATCTAACTTATTCATTCTGTAATATTCATGTAAATAACTTTTTTCTCTTTTAAACATGGCATATCTCTATACAGTAAAACTGTTATGGTGCTGCATGATATTATGATAATATAATGTGCCACAAGTTTGCCTTGCGACGAGCTGATCACTCGCCCAAGGAGTCCTACCGAACGTTTAAGATCTAGTAAACCGAAGTGAAACGGAGTTTCATGGAGGTAGGCCTAGGCCCAAATTGGGGCTGTAGCGCCACAGAAAAAAAAATGTGCCACAAGAGCACAGAAAACACTAGCTGCAGACTATATTTCTGCTGATAGGCAGAGATGTCAGAAATGGTATCTCCGGTATCATTGTCATTACTTTCATGAAAGATTCTTATTTAGAAGAGCTTCTTGAAAGCTATGTTTTGTATTTCTTCCAATAATGGACGTCATGATCATAAATATACCTAAAATATGTGAAATACTGTTACTCACAATTACACAAAACGTTTACAAGCATTCAAATATATGATCCAAGCAACACTATTACCTTCTTTGGTTTCAATCCATGCCTTAACACATGTTCGAGAACTATAAAGAAATGCTGCAGAGGCATACTGTCAGAATCCAACATTCGACCATACTTGAGTGATGTTTCTATGAGCTCCTTCACTATTAGTTTTGATATGTTAACTAAATTGCTTCTTTCAATCATTACAGGGTCTCGAGCTGAAATAAAAGAAAATTTCTTTAATTACACATTTTTCTGTACTGCCAAATCTTATACAGTAAGTCAACTGTAATAATGATTTAATATAAGATAGGAAACATCATCAAATTGCAAGATACAGTAATATTCATTTATGCATTACCCCGACATATTTCAACTCTCAACAAGTCATCACACAGGTGTCGTTCCAACCAAAACATTCTGTACATTCACTCTTATAATACAATATACATAACGATTAAAAATAAATATGGTACAATGTATAGATATGTTGTACTAACAGCTTAAATTTAAGAGTAATTAAAATTCTTATATTCACCATGTGAAAAAAAATAAACTGCAACAATTATGTTTTGTGAATTCTAAGAGGCCTGAATATAAACTTCCCTTTTAATCTATTTAATATTTAAACATAATAATGCGTTTATATCATATTCTGAGGTAAACTGCTGCATTATCAAAAAAGTATGAAACTGTTTCAAAGGGTTATTGCTGTGCAGCAATAGATCTACAAAGGGCATTCAGATGCAGCAATTCCTGCCTGAAATCTGTGATCAGGCCTTTATTCACCTTGGTTCAACAATTAAAGTTAAAGAGAAAGCACTGTGTATGCTGTCATATGCTAAAAAAAAATTCCAGATGCCAGATTGGCATGGTGTCAAGAATTTTCATGGTGCTTAAAATTTTCTATTATATTATTACAGATCCAGATACAGGTTGAGAAGTATATCCACAAACCACTGGATATAGTATGAGTCACATATTTATTCTTTTGTTTCCTTTATTCCACTTATAATTTTACCTTGTCTGATAACGTTAATTTTTCTTATGTAATTCTTGTGTTAAAATAAGATGTAAAGTCACTATGGTAGTATATCGAATTTTTCTTATGCTAACTGAATACTATTAAAACCATGACATTTCGGTCAGAAATGAGCATGACTTGACAACTCTATGTTATATTTACAGCCACCTTAAAAATGAGCATGAGGTAGCAATATGCAACACAGCATAACATACCAATTAGCAAGAAAGGTGCACCTGACCATGCTTCACATCAGTGAATTTTACTATAATATTAGTTTTTAAGGTTTTTATAAAAATTTCATGACTCTGATCTTCATATACGTAGGTAAGTCAATAAGTAAGTTACAAATGGACATAGAACTTAAACAAATAAGAGTACTGATTTGAAAAATGCTTTAATTTCTCAAAATAATCTCCCTGTACATTGAGGCACTTGTTCCATCGTTTCACAAGCCCCTGAAAACCAGCAGCATAAAATTCTTTGGGCTACTGTCAGAACCAGGCGGTGCCTGGGATCACAAAGGCATACTGCTCACTCACATTCCAGCCTCAAGGACAAACCATAAATGCCGGCGCCTACTGTAACATCCTCAGGAAACTTCGTAAGGCCATTCAACAAAACCAACCAGGACTCCTAACCAAAGTCATGTTGCTCTTGCATGACAACGCACATCCCCATACTGCCAATTAGACAAATGTGATGCTGCGAAATTTCAAGTGGGAAGTCCTTGAGCATCCTCCATATAGCCTCGACCTTGCTCCAAGCGGCTTCCATTTGTTTGGCCCTCTTAAATATCATCTTTTGGCTGAACATTTTTCCGACAATGAAGCTGTAAAAGGGAAGTCACCGACTGGTTCAGACAGCAGCCCAAAGAATGTTATGCTGCTGGTTTTCAGGGGCTTGTGAAATGATGGGACACATGCCTCAATGTACAGGGCGATTATGTTGAGAAATAAAAGCATTTTTCAAATCAGTACTCTCTTTAAGTTCTATATCCATTTGTAACTCACTTATTGACTTACGGTCATATTTTATTCATACATACAAACTGTAAAGTTACCTTTGATATCTGGTATCCCCACCCGCCCCCAGTGAAGATGGTACTTTACAACAGAAACACGTCAAGGTTCTATTAGTGTTTAACTAGCACAAGAAAATAAATTAGATATGCTTATACAGCTACTTGAAGATTCATTTTTTCTTTACCTCATTCCCTTCATTCTCCTTTAATGATTTCCTGTCCCTTTTACTTGATCATTACACCTTCATTCCTGTCCCACTTCTTCCCTTGCACCCTTCACATTATATTTCCTTCACCCTTTCTACTGTACCTCAGTTCTCTTCATACATTTATCTCCATCCTTTCTACCATATTCTTTCCCATCTCTCTTATTTGCACATTACATCATTGTTCCTCTTCCCATTTCATAGCAAGAGCAGGGAATATTTACAATTTCCCTGTAACCCAGGGGTGCACACTGGGTTTTACTCAAGGACAAAAGAAACTGGTTAGAGGATCATACTGCAGCATCCTGTTGCACTTGGTATTCTAACTTCAAGTTCTCACTCCTTGTGTCTAGTATGTGTATTATTTACTTTTGGCTATTTTTGTTGATACCTGAGTATATTTTTAGTATGCTGGTTATTATGGCCATAGTTTCTATTTTTGGTATAGTAATGCATACGTTTTTTATGTCAAATGAGCATATTCTCATGTGTTTGTTAATTTCCATGGTTTTTAGATCTGTAACGTGATGCACAGAGCTGCGTATATTGTATGCATATGGCAGATGTGGGTGGTTATGTAATTTTTTTGTGATAACAGTTACACACTGCACATAAGGATGAAACCAACACACCAACAAAACATACATCAACACGTGCATACAAATAAAGTAACAATGGCATGATAATCTACAAAGTAACCTAAAATAAAATATTTTAGAAGCATTTTACATCGAAATGAAAAGCAGAGCAGCATGATACTCAAGCAGCAGGTTCCTTTAATCCAACATCTTATACACCTGATGATGGCCAGTTAGGGTGAAACATGGAGTGTTGTATAATGAGAATAGATGAAGATGTGTGAATATTAATATATCAACAAAGTTGCATAGAGATGGCAAGGAGTGTGAACATGAAGTTAGAATCACTTATAGGCTTACTTGTGTTAATTAAAATTATCATAATTCTCACTTCAAGTATTTTGTTTCTTATTCTGGCTCCTAGATTTATAGGAAATCTCTGCAGGCACAGCGTTTGTAAAATGCAATGGAAATTTTACCATGACTACAGAAAAGATACTCCGTATCACAAAGTAATATCTTCTTGGCAACATCAGTAAACAAAACACCTAGCATTTTAAATGGAAAGTTAGCAGGCACACCGCATACATCAGCAAGTCATTGAGCAAATAAGTTATACATAATGAGCCTCAAGACATCAATGTTGCATCAGAGTTTATAGCTTGGACTACCAGAATCTATGATCCCAAAAGCTTTACATAAATGGCTGAGAATTCCTGCATATAATAAAACATGAAATTAAATCATATTCTATCAGAATATGCCAGAATGTTGGGTCTATCCATAAAATAATGATAAAATTACACTACTCCTGTATCTCATGAAAAGATACTGCATACTGATAAAACATATGAAGATTCATTCATTCATCAGTAATCTGTCAGATGACAGGTCCACAGCCTCTTCCAAAACAGTTTCTCCACTTAATGCGATCTTCTGTTTTTGGAAAGAGACTATCCAGGAATAGTGATAATGTGGTAGTTTTTCCATTTGCTTTCCACATCGCAGTACAACAGCCGTTCAAACCACTCTGGTCACGCCTGTTGCTATACGAACTTGAACCATCTCGAGCATCATTTTCTCTGTGCTTCAAGTCGCCGCTGATGACGCTGCTTCCGGCATCAGTTTTCGGTGTCTCTCTTCGTCTGATGCCTACCCTTTGACCTGTCCAGCAAGGGAGGCCCTGCCAGTAGCTACGCTACCGCTGGTATAGCTCTCAGGGTCCTTGGCATACTCAAACACCCTCACCAACGAGGTGATATGAAGATATACAATTAAAAATTAATCAACAATGAAATAATACTGACATAATTTTTTCCATTTTTCTCACAAATACTTCATATTTTGCTTCTGTGGCTTAACATTTAAGTCACAGCACTCACAACTGATGTAGGGGAAAACTGCACTGAATGGCCATGAAACATTCATTCATGCACACATGTATTTCATATAATAAGTAAATTTTTTTGCAGGCATACCAAGTAATGGCAGATGTTCATCAGGGGATGGAGTTGATGGCTGAGAAGAAGATTCTGGGACTGTGAATTCCACATCTTGCAATTCTTTCAAGCAGAGCCATTCACCATCAACAGACACACGAAAGTTGCACAGATAGATGGTGTCTTGTGCACCTGCCATATCTTGATCAATCATTCTAGCAGGTTCTCCGTTGCAAGCAACGGTTATAATTGCTTCTAACGTTAGTAATTATGGTGAAAGACTTTAGAAGTTCTAATTTCAGTTCGTTTAAGAATAACAACAATACTGTAATACTTAAATATATAGCAAAATTAGTGAAAGATGAAATTCTTCATATATTACTTTCAGGAAAAGGCAATAAGCTATTCAAACTTCACAATCCACCCACTTTAATATACACTTAGGAACCGGAACCACAAGCCTGTTCAATGCTGACATCTCATTAATGTGCATTTTTTAGCAAGTAAGATGAAACTGTTATATACTAACAGATACTTTATCATACCAATCTCCTCATATCAACAAAAGAATATAAACTGTTTCAAGAATAGGCAGCCTCTTACTTAATGTCATTCACATGTTAGAAAAATGCTGCCAATTCTAATCTCTGACTTTCTGAAGACACAAACTGTAATACTCATTCTTAATACCAAAAGCAAATTAATCAAACCATCACAATTCAGGAAAGGAATACTGATATTCATGGTCACTATCCTTAAAATACAAGTCCCACTGTTATTGATTTCCCACAACATACCACTTCAGATGGCACCACAGTGATGGTGTGGAAATCAATACTCCTAGCTGTAGAACGCAAGACTGCAGTCATTTGGTAACTGCACATGAGCTACTGACAACAGGACATGGTAAGAGGAATCATTAACTCCTGGTATCTTTACAAAAACTTATCTTATTTATCTCTGGTCCATTTAATAATTCTGTCAGTAGCTCAGACACTGTAGGTTGGAGGATAACAGTTAATAATGAATTAGAAAAGATATGGAAGGAAATGATCTTGGCCTAGTTTGAGATACTATTCCAGCATCTGCATGGAGAGACTGAGAAAAACCACAAAAAACCCTCATGATACTCACTGTCCCAGCCAAGATTCAAACCAGGTACCTCCTGAACACAAGTCAGAAGCATTACTGCTTGAGCACAATTGTTTGGTCTCTTTACAAAACGATGGCCAAAACAATAACAGTTATCTCTACAGAAATATTTCACTGAATAGTTTTTATGATCTCTCATGATGCCTCTACATATGCAACACATAGTTCTTCATTGTTTTAACAAAATTATCTCTGCAGAATGTATTGTTGAACATTAAAGGTAAATCGTATTATTTTTCTTTCTATTGCTATTACTCTGTATTTCAGGTAACTACACCACAATTTAATTTTTTCTGACAACCCTAATGGAAACGGGTACTTGTGTGTGTACTGCCACTATCAAAACAAAGACTTTGTCCTTATTCATGTCTACCTATGACATACAGTAAACCCTCTCTAATTCGGTTACAGTTAATCCAGATTGGAACATGAAACACGAAAAATACTGTTCACAGTTGAGTACATCCTTTAAAACACTCAGGACATTAAGGAAGGCAGATGAGTCACTTGTTTGTTCAGACAAAACTTGACAATTTCTTCAAATCTTCACTATTTTGTTCAAAAACAATTACAACGTCTGAGTCTTCTATCGATGAATAAATGCACTGTTTTTTTATAGTTTTAAATAAGGCTCTACAGTGATATTTTTATTTATTTACATATGAACTACTTATATCATTTTCCATTTACTTGTGTTCTAAGCCTTTTATGTCTTTTAGGGCTCCCTTTTGCTTCATTAATTTAGATTATTGCTTAATGCAGATGACCTCTCTCCCAATTAATCTGGATTAGAAAGGGTTTACTGTATCACTAATAATATGCTTAATTACCGCTCCTCAGGCATGTTACTATGGTATTTCTCTTCAACTACTATCCTTGGATGAAGGATTTCAAGGCTCTAAAATTCTCTTCTGTCAAATGTAAAGATAAGGGTAAATTGTGGGTCCACAGTTTGTTTCACAAACCATTCCCGACCTGTTATTGTTGTAACTGCTGAGGTGAAAGAAGATGAGAAGGAGACCAAGATCACACTTCCGCAAGCCTATTTCATTAGTCAGCCACGTGACAGTGCGCTGTGACCGCGTATCCTTTTTACACCAGTGCTTTTTCGACTTCGTGTTTCGTTTTGCCTGCGATGGATGGCAAAATCGAGCAACGTGTCTGCATCAGGTGTTGCGTGACGCTCGGTAAATCCGCTACCGAAACCCTTGAAATGCTTCGTGAAACTTTTGGAGAATATGTTTTAAGAAGGGCAGCTGTTTTTCAAGGTCATTCACGTTTCAAGGCCGGGCGAGTGTCAGATGAAGACGACGAACGTTAAGGGCGACCAAGCATCAGCAAAAGAACAAAAACAAACTCCGTGTCCTGTAGTCCGCAAGCGAACTATACCGACCGAGCGACGGCCGCTTGTCGGCGAAGTTAGTGCCAACTTTCGTGGATAGAGGGTGTCGCGTGGTCAGCGCAACGGATCCCCACGGCCGTTAATCTCGGTTTTCTAGACCGGTGCCGCTACTTTTCCATTCAGGTAGCTCAATTATCCTCGCGAGCCTGAGTGGACCCCGTTCCAGACCCACTATTTCTCAGAAAATCTGGTAGCGCCGGGAATCGAACCCGGGACCTCTGGATCTGTAGACAGGAACTCTGACCAGCAAAACGACAGAAAATGTTTAAAAAAAATCGATAATTCATCCACGAAGACCGTCGCCGAATAATCCATGAGCTCGCAGACACTGTCTGAGTCAGTTGTTTGTGGAGTTTGCCAGGAGATCTTAACGGAAAATTTTAACATGCGCCGCATTGCCGCGAAGTTTGCTTCCCGACTCCTAACAAATGATCAAAAGCAGCAGCGCGTAAACACGTGTCTTGAGGTGTGTGGGAAGGCTAACGAGAACCCAACTTTATCTCTAGGATCATAACGGGTGACGAAGTTTGATTTATGTAATGTTCCGAAACAAAGCAATAACTGTCGCAATGAAAGAGCCCACAATCAAAAAGAGCAAAAAAAAAAAAAAAAAAAAACGGCACGGCAAGTCCGAAGTCATTGCTTTTTTTTCAACTTGAAGGGGAATGTTCATCGTGAATTTGTTCCTCGTAACACTACAGTCAACTCTGACTTTTACTATGACGTTTTGAGCCGCTTGAGAGAAAATGTGCGACGAAAAAGACCGGAACTTTGGTGCAACCACAACTGGCTCCTTCACCATGACAACGCACCCGTCCACACGTCCCTGAAAACCACAGAGTTTGTGACTAACAGGAACATGGTTATCGTTCTCCATCCCCCCTACTTGCTGGACTTAGGCCCCTGTAATTTCGCTCTGTTTCCCAAATTGAAAATGAAATTGAAAGGACGACGTTTTGAAACAGTGTCTGACATCCAAAGGGAATCGCAAGCCGTACTCAACAGCATTAAGGAAAATTATTTCCACGGTGTTTTTGAATCAGCCAAAATTGAGTAAGTTATCCGGCATTTCGTTTTTTATCTTGGCCTGGAACTTTCCGATACACCTAGCAGTTCTTCAGAATTTGACTCTATGATATATTGCTCAAGGGAAACCACATTTATGAGAGCATAAACCATTAGGTCTTCTTACTACATATTTTACTTTTAGTCTGCTCTTCATTCATTTTACTCTATTTAGATCAAATTATTACTCTCAGAATTTTGTTTTGTGGCACCCTCAGACTGAGAGACATTTAAAACTGTACATTACAGTGGAGGAACTATATTTTTGTATATGGAGAACACACAATGTGTTAAAGCTTGACACTGAAATTTATATTTTTAGCTTCAGCCTGAAATAATAAGTGACTTGACTTTTGTTAATGTATAATTAGTTTTACAACAATTTCACTTTTTATATTTCCGTGATTTAACTGAATATGATAACTGTTCACAACACTTTCTTTTTAAAACACACTGCCATGATAACAAAGTATCACTCCTAACAGGGCAACCTTCCAATGACAGACGTTTTATCACATACCTTACCACTATGTGTTCTCCAGCCACACAGTTTGATTTCTGCGATCAAAAACATTTTAATAGTAACCAAATTACAGAGTGGCTAAATCTAACTCCAACTGTCCACCATATCAGTTTTACACATGATACATACTAATGATGCTGCTTGGCAACACACAAGGAAACTCTGATAAGAGACTGTTACCGATGCCAAATCAATAATAATTTTCAAAAATTTCCATGATTTATTCTGACCCTCTTACAGTGCATACATTTATTCACTTTACTCTTCTCTCTTGCACTACATGTTTCAGCACTAAAGTGCCACCTTCGGGTGCTTTTCGATGTACGTCGAACTACTTCATAAATAAACTTCATAACTAAAATATATATGACGAATATATATTTTAGTTATTTTAGTATAAAGACAACAAGGCATGCAATGAAGTAGTTCGACGTACATCGAAAAGCACCCGAAGATGGCACTTTAGTGCTGAAACATGTAGTGCAAGAGAGAAGAGTAAAGTGAATAAATGTATGCACTGTAAGAGGGTCAGAATAAATCATGGAAATTTTTGAAAATTATTATTGATTTGGCATCGGTAACAGTCTCTTATCAGAGTTTCCTTGTGTGTTGCNAATACCCATTTTTTCTACCAAAAGGAAGTGTTTTACTAACAAAATGAAACTCACTCATTTTATACCAAACAAGGAAATATCCCTTGGCGCTCTGTGGTGCTAAATACTTCATGGGGGCTGGTGGTAAAGGAATACACATACATCTAATGACCATGGCTTTATGATGCAGTGAAAGAACTGTGTTCTGCCAATGAAAGTTCTGATTAAGACAGGAGAAAAGTTTGTTTAATAAGATTACAGTTTCAATGTGGGAATACCACAGAATAAAATGTGCAGATTATGCGGTTATTAAACAAGAGTGTGGTATAGAAGAAAAGAGATTTTACAGAAGGTGATGGTTTGTATTCCACTCAGTTGTGATGGTTATACATTAATGTCAAAATGTTATAACAATAAATCATAACTTAAAAATTAAACATTAGCTAATCTAAATCTTTGTAGTAACATTCCCCCAAACACATATAAAGGTTGTATTGTAATGGTTCAGTTCCCAGTGTTTCATCTGTCATAACTTGATCTACATCTTGAAGGTATGGTTGCCTATAAGGTAATGAAGGCTTTATATTCTGCGTCCTACCCTTTACAGTCCTGATACTGAATGACCACAGAAAAATAACATACAGAGTTGATAACTCTCAAAAACTTCAGCCACAAAAATACAGATGACAGTCATGAGACATAAATAATTAAAAATTAAAAATTCATTAAAAATTCCTTTGAGAAGAGTAAGGTCGTGAATCTGAGAGCTGTGTGTGAGAGATCTATTTATATAACATCATAATACATTTTGCAGTTGTTTCATGAATGTCATAGGAAATATTATGTCATTCAGCAGGTCAAATGATAGACAGTGGCATTTCATTGCAGAGGTCCAGGTTTTCAACCTGGAAGTCCATGAGAGGCTTGTGGTGGGTGGAGTGCCACTGAGACATATTTTTTATCTAAAAACAGCAATCACTCCCCAATGCAAGGGTTACATTCCTGAAAACAGCGGCAAGACCAAGCCCTTATGGGAAAATAGTGATTAGATTAACCAAGGTCACCATTAAATCCCCTCAAGCCTATATCCGGCCAAAAAAATAGCTCTAAAATGCAACCAAAACACATGTGCCTACACATCAGACATAAAATATACCAAATGTCACAAAATGCCACACAGCCACAAATCTTGTTTCGGATGGCGTTACAGACCCATCCTTAGCAAACATTTTAATGAGGAAGACCCTGGATTTTCTGCAAACAGTCAATCTGTCCCAGCAAACTTGTCAAAAGTTGCATGTGTGCTGGTGCATTGTATGTTTCAACCTTCAGGCTAGAACAAAGCATGAGAATACAAGCTGGTTTCTAATGCTTCACTTTGACAATTAAGTCATTTGTACTTTTAATCTGAACTGGTTGGCATATTTGTAACACATTTCCTATCTGGACACCACTTGGGCAAACTACATTATCCAGTTATCCAGCACTCTTCAGTTGGGTTGGGTGGTTGCAAGTTGTTCTCACTTGTCTACCACACGTCTGCACAGTCATGTGACTGCAGCAACATCTAGGAGCAGAGTAGGGAGTGTCAAATGGCAAAAATAGCATCTAATTTTGACTTCGCTCATCTCGTATCATGAGTGAAAGTTTCTCTTATGTGTCATAAATGTATGACATGAGACCCCTGGCTTTACTTCCTTTCAAAAGGAAGTTGTGATACAGATTTTTATCACCTTTAAAAAAAGATTTCCTCCACAACCTTCGTGCCTGAGCAAACAAGGAACACAAGGAAGGATATATATTTCTGAAAACATACAATCATTGCAATAATCGGAATATTTGTTGCAAGAATGATGGTCAATGCCTCCTCAGACTTCACTAATTATATATCAATATCTATGTTGAAGAGGAAAATCCCACACATGGTTTGCACTAACAGTGAACTACACAATCTTATACGTATTTAAAATTCATGTCATACAAACTGAAAATTACTACATGCCATGGGGACTTTTTAGGGCCTGCGTTAGTGTAGCTGGTTGAGGCACTATGCTACAAGCTGGAAGGATGTGGGTACAAATCCCAATGAGGTGGCGTTTTCAATTTACCTAATCCTTCCAGCCACACTATGGTCCTGGGGTCAGCTCAGCCTCTAATAGAAATGAGAACCAGGAATCTTCTGGGGTGAGGGAGTGGGGGGGGGGTGATGTCAGCTGGCACATAAGGCTGACAACCTTACTGCCATCTATGAGCCGAATGTCTTGAGAAAATATGGCACTCTCAACATCTCACAACCCTATGGGCCTTCATGGCCTGTTACGGGGATAGCTTTTCACTTTTATGGGGCTTTTTAAGCCACCAGTCACAAAGTCTGGAAGTACACATTTTTGAGAATAAAATTTGTAAAGAAAAATGCCTCTACCACAAAATTTCATGGAAAAAGCAGGCAGGCTTTTTCTTGGAAATATTACATTAAGTCTTTTAATCGTTTTACCTTTCTTTTAATTTTTGTCTTTCAATTGGGCCATTTTAATATGCTCTTTATTACATATCCAATCTGATTTGCAATTATTATAACCATATAATTTTTTTTTTTCCAAAACCAGGCACTGACCTAGATGTGGTTGTGCTGTGATGGTCATAATAAAGAAGTTATATGGTTATAACACAACAGGATGCATGAAATGAAAATTATTATAACCATGATACAATATACATACTTTAATATGTATTATGTTTCAAATTTTATAACTGTATACTTTTCTTCACTCATTTGTCTTCAATTGTGTCATTTTAATGTCCCATCATGTCATATCCACTATTAGGTGTATATTAATCCACTGGACAAATAAATGATGTGTGAATGAAAGTCACAAGTTCACCATTATGATAGGAAGGAGATGGCTCCTCCCATTCTGTGTAAGATTTGCAATTTTTTAATGAGCTGAAGATTAGACTGTGATCCTGCATGTCATGACACTGTGTTCTGGAGAGGAAAATTACATGACCTTTATAATATGAGCCATTTTGCACTGTAACACCCCTTAATATGTATGAATAAGTAGTATAAGTACTTACATTTGATGGGCTTATACTTATTTATAAACTATACAATGTAATTTGAAGATCATAATCTGTTCCCTCAGTCTTACAAAATGGCAGTGTTCGTTCGAGAGGTATACTGCTTTAGCGGCAAACCACTTAGAAAACACACCAAACTCTCGCAGGATTTGGAGAAATGTCAACAAAAATAAATATAAAATATATGCTCTTACACTTGATCACTCTCCTTACGCCAGTTCTTGATTCCTTGGAAATTATTAGTGCAGGCCATCTGTCTTCCTTAATAGATGAATTTGATGGAGAACGTGATAAACTTTTGCTGCCAGAAGAATTAACTGATTCAGTCACAGATGTAGTATCTATCGGAGAAATGGGCAAATCTTCACTACAGGCGGAGGCCATGTTTATGTTGATATTTTCAATATGTTTGAAACTTCGATATCTCACATGCACTTCGATCTATCGACCAATGGTTGATTCTTCTCGTCGACACCAAGTACTCGTCATTACTTGACGGCAGTAGAGGGCAGTAGCGTCATATTACGCTAATTTGTCAGATAATTGCGGGTTTTATTTTTTCCTTGATCTGCTACCAGACTACACCGCGTCACGCCACAGGAGACTGTACTCTTCATAGACACCACCGTGAGAACTTCAAGCTTCATGCATTTAGTTTTGACGTGCAATATGAACTACGAGAACTATGGACGGCCAGGGTTCGAATCCCGACAGAGGCAAGAGGTTATTCCTTCTCCACATAGTGAAGACCGGCTCTGGGGGCCACACAGCCTCCAATCGAATGGGTACCGTGATATAAGAGGCCGGGGCGTGAAGCTAATTATTCACTGCCGTCTAGTGCTGAAGTAAAAAAAATGTGGAGCCATACCTTCACTCCCCATACGTCTTAAGGGCGTGGTGCTTAATTAATTGAGCCCAGGAAGACCTTTATCGTTTACCTTTACAACATTAACTATAAGACAGATATCCCTTCAAATATTTTTGTGTCCGTCAACAAACACAATTTTCTAATCCGTATAATCTCAGTTGGATGACATAACAGTGATCACCTGATCCTGTTAGTATTGTTTTCTGAGTAAATTTCTTTAACGTGTACCTACATACACGTCATTTATAACTACATTATTGTTGCCGCTCCTACACTTTTATCCCTTAAACAGTGTTTGTTTAGAGAGAGATGAAAGCGTAAGTATGTTGTAACACGTGTATCACAGGTAACATTGTTTGAATTTTTCTAACTCCATGTATTATGAATATTTCTGAAATCGTATTTCGAGGACACGTTCCTCTTTTCACTGTAACTGTTACTTTCAATAGCCCGATATCGACCCGTTACTCTCAAATACTCGGGAGGCAGTGACTGTTGAAGGAATTATGCTTGTCTTAAACACGTATGTATGGAATCATAGCGTACTACAAGAGTTCTGTGAATTCTATTTCTTTATATCGTCCTTACCTTCAAAGTGAGCACACAAATTTAAAGTTATGTTATACAGTACTTCACTGACTCCACAGAAAATGTAATACCTCTGTCTGTCATAAACAAACTCTATTTTCTTCAATGACACTCTGAGTTTAATTTTTACTAAAAGACCAGATGTGATTGTTTTTATGATGGATTTAGCGAACTACTAACTCTAAGGAGGAAGAATATTCTTGGGAATATAACAGTCGCTCAGATGTTCAAATAAATTATTTTACAGAACCCTTACACTCACTAAAGTGTTCACTAGAGCCGCAACTGGTTCCTGTCCTGAGTCAAATGAATCCAGTTCACACTTTCACCCCATACTCCTTATAATCTATTGTTAATATTAGCCTCCTCTCTAAGTATGCACATTTTATGTCTCACATACCTGCTACGTACCTCCTTTGTTGAATCATTTTGTGAAGAACTTTATAGCTTGTACTCCTAGCCAAATATAATTAGAATGATAAAGGTAGGGAGGATGAGATGGGCAGGGGATATAGCATGCATTGGCAGTACAGAAATATATATATATATAGGATTTCAGTGGGAAAGCCAGAAGAAAAGATATCACTGGTAAGACCAGTAAGTCGGTGGAAGGATAATATTAAAATAGATCTAACATATAGAGTGGTGTGCTATGGACTGGATTGATCTGGCTCAGGATGGGCACCAATGAAGGGTTCAAGAGAAGACGATAATGAGCCTTCGAGTTCCATAAAATGTTGGGAAATTCCTGAGTAGCTGAGCGACTGGCAGCTTCTCTAGAAGGACAGCTTTAGGGCGTTAGTTGGTTAATTAGTTAGTTAGCTAGCTAGTTAGTTATTTAATTAATTGATTAGTTAGTTTGTTAATTAGTAATATTTTTTAGTAAAAGTTATGAAGCCCCTACAATAGATTCCCTCCTTCCGTCCCTGTTATTTCTTCTTCATTAAATCCAAAGAGTTTAATCGATTTCCTGTTCCCAAACACCCTCAGCCTGTGTTCTTCCTAACGGTGAGAGATTATTTTCCCAACCTTTATAAAAACAAGTACGATTATACAGAACATGATATTCTTTGTTGTAACGTTGTGTATTTCTGTAAAATTCCTGCTAAGTTTCAGAGGAATGTACTACCTCCATCTTCATTATCGAAAAATAAGCCAAACAATAAACCAACATTAAGCAGGTGGCTACTCTTTTAGTCTGAAAATAACGCGATACGTTCCCCCAAAATATCGGTTGAATTTTACTGACTGATACAGTGTTACAGCCTAGAAGTGACGGCTGTGAAGAACTCATAACCAACGTACGTAAAACTAATGTTTCCTGATCTTGAAACTTAGGGTTTATCCGTATATACGAGTAAATGTAAATATTTATTTTTATGTATATAAGACACAAGGTTCTCTAACTTAATTGTAATAGATATTTTCGAGTCTCAACGTGTTTTTAATTTCACTGTGAATGTAATCTTGATAGAGGCTACGATCTATAGGCTAAGTTACAACGGCTGTAGCTGTCCTACAGACTGGTGGGTTTAGACCTAGGCTACTCTAGCCAGGACCTTCCACGCATGACATGGATTACAGTAGCAGACAACACGCATGCACAAACACAAGACTATAGAGGTGGGTGTCTGTATGTGCGGAGGTACCAAAGACACCGACAATGAAACACTTGTTGTGGGTGTCGGTTCAATGATGCAACAGACTGAAGATAGCGGACAGTGTTATGTGAAAGTTCATAGTTTTGTGTTTGGTCAAGTGAAATGTGATGAATCTTCAGTTATATTAAAATTCAAAATATTAAAATTAATTTTAGGCATAAGAAATTGCCGCTACTTCTACACATACGTGTAATCTCTTCCACAGCTTGTTGTTAGTTTTTAATTTACTCTTGTAGTCCTCCGTATTCGTACAGAACAGACATCATGTATGGAATGCTGCTGGAAAGCGTTCAACATTTCGTACAGGTCAGTCATTCACATTAATCTCGAAGAGAACAACTCTAGCGTTAGTATTTTGGAAATGAGCAGTTACCAGTTCCATAACTAATACTTTACTGTACTGTCCTCATATTTGATTGCTGATAATTTAAAAAAATAACGGGCCTCTCTTAAGGCAGAAAGCAATATTCTGATTGTCTAATATTATTCATCTGATATAACAGATTCTGAATTCAAATATTTCTAGGCAAAATATGAAAAATTACTAGAATCCTCCCGATTTTCTTAAACTCGGAAGAATTCTTGAAGTAATAGACACAAAAATTTAAAATACGCATACTGGATTCATAGAGTTTATACTTGCAATTACGAAGATCATGCATGGGAGAAGTGATAAACAAGTAAAAAATTGTTGGTGGAAAGTTTGAAGTCATTAGAACGCTTGGAAGACCCAGACGTAGATGGAAGATAAATATAAAAATGAACTTAATACAAGGTTGTAGGTTGTTGAGTAGATTCATCTGGCTCTGGTAAGGGACTAGTGACGAGCTCTTGTGGACAAGGCAATAAAATATTCGCGTTCCGTTAATGACAGGAAATTTAAGTAACTAAGCACTATTAGATTCTCAAGATCATCTCTGTGTTATATAGTTAGTTAGAAATTTAATCCTTTCGAGCAATGAACACAATCAGGTTTCGGAAATTTAATTAATTTTCTGTTTTAATTGTAGTTTATTTAACGTTCTCATGTGGTGCCTCTTAATCGGATTATAAACAAATAATTTCAGTCCAGATGTTAATACTGCTTAAGCTAGATTATTGATCGCTTTCCTTTTATCTCGAACCAAGTTCTTATCTGAATGTGATAGTAAAGTAACCCACCCAGCTGTTAATGTGTGAGGGTACGTGATGACACATATGTTACGATTCGTGATGCTGCACGGAAATAACTAAGAGCAATGTCTTTGTGTCGCGTCTCTCTGAATAAGTTCTTTGGAATGAAAACCGTAGGAACAGAAAATATTCGCAAAGTGGATATAATGTTCTTGCCAATTTCATCGACTTCAGCAGACTTTACTTTTACTGATACTTATAATATGTACATAAAATTGTATATCTTTATTAGTACTAATCCCTATCATTCTTGGCCCATTTGCTTGCAAATATTATGCAGATTAAAGCAGTTGATTTTTCTCTAAATTTACTTTAATACGTATGGTTTCGGGTAGAACATAAGTGTTATCTACAATTAAATATCATTGAAAGCTATATATTATGTATACTTTAAAATTATTACATGAACTACTAAGAAAATTTAGCCCTGTTCCACTTTCAGCGCTTGGTACAACAAAACCTTCACCAAGGAAGTTGAATAATTCATTTAAAGTCGCAAAGGAGCGTGGCATAATGCATTCCACAAAGGACTGTTTGATTTGATCGCTGGTTTAATACACTTTACAGTTCACCGTTGTACACACACTAGGATTGTTCATCTTCACTATTCGTGTCCTGGAAACGGATCTCAACACAGAAACTAGCACTTCAAATCACTATGAAGTCTTCTTATTATTTCGTCTTCTTACTATTTCGTCTTCAGTCACTCTGGAACCTCGGAACTAGAAATTCTTCTGGACTCATTACTCCAGCTTACGGCTAACCCTTAACTGCCCTGAACTATTTTTTATTAATTCTTATTGATAGTGGGGTGGGACTAAGTCCCTTGTACTGCGGCCACTTCTGGCCCATCGTACCAGCCCCAGATGAAAGGTGAGGGTGATTGTGGAGCAATTGGTGGAATGAAGATTGACAGGGGATCCGAAATACTAGGAGAAAACCTGCCCCAGCGCCACTTTGTCCACCACAAATCCCACTTGACCAGAGCCGGGATCGAACCCGGGCCGCCGCGGTTGGAAGCCAGCGACTAACCGCTTGAGCTACGGCGCGGCCGACCTCAGAACTAACTCTGTTACTGTATTCACTTCTCTTATAAGCGCTCTGATACACCCCGTGGAAAACACCGTCTCTATTGTTGATGACGTCACCGTTTACGCGTAAGTGTGTTTACAGAGCCTATGCTTAGAAACGGGTTGCATAACCCCGTTGTTCCACTGATGCTTGACGCGGCACAGCCTCATCTATTGTTGCATGTTGGAGCTCGTTTACAGAGCTGTTGCCTGGCAACGTGTTGATCAAATCTTTGCAATATTTTTGTACAGTTTTGTGTGGGTGTGTCGAAATACGCCATATTGGATATGGTATACACTTTTGAAGGTACACGTATACTCAAAATATTCTGAAACCAGCCTCTACATTTTCGGGCCCCTCTCTCTTTAGTTGTGCCCCTCACAGCATTCATTCGGCGTATCTTATGAATGTCTTTCAAATGAGTGCATGGTCGTGTTTGGAAATTTGTTTTCACCACTCAGTTTATATTCTGCACAAAGCTTCGAAACAAGCGTCTATTGGTTCATTATTATTCAACTTGCCGCTGGGCTTGAGAGGCGATTACAGAATACTCAGAGAGTATCAGACAGTTCTGTGGGTTGCATCAACTGCTTGGTGACACGTAAAATTCATTTCAAGGGCTATTATTAAGTGGAATACTTTGTAGTAAACTCTACTTGAAATAAAACATCTCCTCAAATTCCTGTAGTCTCTCTGATTTCATTAAATTTTGGATGTTTAAGAAGAGATAAGTAAAGTAAAGGTATCCCTGTAACAGGCTTTGGAGGCCCATAGTGTTGCGAGATATTAAGTTTCCAACATTTTCTAGACAATCGGCTCATAGATGGCAGCAAGGTTGTCAGCCTTGCTCGCCGGCCGCTCTTTATTCCCAAGAACATTCCAAGAATTTTCGTGATATTCATTTCTGTTAGAGGCTGAGTCGACCCCAGGGTCATAGTGCGGCTGGAAGGATTAGGTAAATTAAAAAAAATCCAATGACCTCATCGGGACTTGAACCCGCAACCTTCCGGCTTGTAGCATAGCGCCTCAACCAACTACGCTACAGAGACAGATTTCAATCTTACCTTAAAACGTTAACGTTAGGACAGCTAAATGAATGACGAAGAGGACTTAAATTTAAATGTTATTTACTTGTGTTTCCTTTAACAATCTTTTGAACAGCTCAATCTACATAGCGTCGAAGGATAGGATCATTAATGAATATTAAATTGAATGGAATTTGGAAGGAAACGACCGTGGCCTAGTTTCATGTACCATCCCGACATTTACCTCGGAAGGACTGAAGAAAACCATGATCAACCACAGTCAGGAAAGCCGGTCTCCAGGTCAAGATTTAAATTATGGGCCTATGGAATATGAAGCATGAGTGATAAGCATTTAGCAACGAGATTCGCCTTAAAATGGGCCCGTAGAAAAGCAATGTCAAACAATAAGCAGCCCTACATCCAAGGGGTTGTGCTTTTTGGGGTACACAATTGAAGGGTGAGCTGATTATGATGATGATGATGTTTTACATATATTTTTAGGAGTGAAGGCATAAGGGGGATTCGTAGCTGTCCTTCCCATGTTTAATCTTCGAAACTACTAAACAGGCTCCATTCAAATTCTTGATCAGACGCAGAGTGACATTAATATCTGGTTCTTTTGGTTGAATATTCCCAATAAACGAAGTTCAAACTGAATTTTATTAGTATCGTCGCACAACAAACTGGTACCATCATACAGTATGCTGTAAACATAACTGAGTGTACGAAATTTATTTGGAACCTTTTGCGATATAGTGAACTCTATGTTACGATATGAAAAAGACAAACCATTTCCGAGTATGCGATACAATTGGCTTTGTGACAATGGGTTCATACCTGCAATAAATGAACATAAAATCCAAAGAGATATGGAAAATAGCAAAGAAAGCAATTGGAATATCAACTATCTTTTTCCCCAGTTTCTAGCTGGTTATTGCTTTGTAAGATTTGAGGCTTTCACGGCGGTGACTATGAACAAAGCAGTCTTCTGGGATTTGGCACCGTGTATATGTGGTGTTAACCGACGTTTTGGAGGAACGTATCGCCTCCATCTACAGGGTAAAAGGAAAAATATAAGAATTCTGCAAGCGGAGAGACCGTGAGAACCGGTNCGAGGATCTATATATCACTGATTGCTAACTAAAAAGGATATGGAGGAAATCTGTCATGGACTGCATTACTTCAGTCTCTCCTGACTTATACTCGTAATTGGAACTGCCTGTACAACACCCTGTCCTTTCATTATTGCACGTTCAGTCATCTACTTATTAGCTCAGGAGTGCATGGATTGTCACAAATAATCCATGTGTACGACCTTGAGATTGGGCAGTCCTCTTTGTACGAACGGCTCTGAGAGGTGTGGGTTCAAGTTAAATCCAGGTTTATATCGTAATTCCTGTTCGTTTAACTCGTTCATTGGCGATATTCTGATTTAGTTAAGCGTTGTCCTATCATTATTCATAAAAATTCATTAAACTACAGCACTTACGGATCCGGAACAGCTCAGTCGGTATAGCAACGGCCTGCGAGCTGGACTGCCGAAGTTCGATGCCCGGCAACGGATATCTTTCTAATCCACAGCGTTCAGACTGGTTGTAGGATCCAACCAGCCTTCTATCTAATGCGTGCCGGAGAACTCTTTCTCCGGTGCTAAAACGGCAGGGGCGTGAAACTAACCACGCACCTCCATCTAGTACCGAGTTCAATAAAGATGGAACCATAGGTCCAATAACCCTTGTGTTTTCATGGGGCGTTAATTAATTAAGTACAGGGACAAATTTACTTTTACCTCTCTGTTTTAATTTTCTGGAAGCGCCTGGTTCGAATCTCGGATACCGATTATCCTGACTAGAATTTCTATCTTGCGAATGCGGAATTATTAGCTTGAAATATGCCACAGCCATTTCATCTCATACCTTCCAAATTCTCCAAATGTGATCATCTTATCAGTCGAAATTGATTGTCGTATACAGTTGATACAACATGGTTAAATGACGGTGCACACATAGTATATACATGCTGTCAACCATTTAAGCCGCAGTGGTAAAAACTTCGGGTATAAAAAGCTAGAGAATAAAAACCCAAGTCAGGAAGTAAAACACAGTGATTCTAATGGGAAGTTAAGACTAAACTAAAAGGGTCGTAAAGCTAAAATAGGAGGAGGAGGAGGAGGAGGAGGAAGAGGAGGAGGAGAAGAAGAAGAAGAACTCTATATACTACCTTTAGCATTAGCAAATCCCGGATTTTCTTCACATAGAACATTTAAGTTTTTCGTGTGTTCTCAGGTTGTCGTGATGTAGGATTTGTTAGCTTTCTGTGAGGTACGCACTGAGTTCTTAAATGTTGTTTTGATGAATTTCAGATTTCCAAGTGAGACATGACTCTGTGTTCATGGCCCTCTTCTTCAAGCACTTCATTTTGCATATTTACTGGAGCAATGCCCTGGCTATCTGCCTACACATAATTTAAAATTATGAGTTGGCTAAAAGTGAAAGGATAACAGAATAAATCTCCTCCCCATTCGTGCTTATAAAGGGATCTGAATTTATTTCATATCCATGAGCTTCCTTTAGTTATGTTCATAATTGTAACATAGTGACAGAAAGCGAAAGTATAATCACGTGTCGTAACTAGAATACTGAACCCTTTTCGTGAATATAAGAATAAAATGCTCTTCTTGAACTTTTATCTGTCTCCTAAGATAATTTAACTTCACCTTATTCATAGTTTCCCTCAGAGGCCGAAGGAAGTTAAAATGGGATATTGAAATAAGTCACGCTCGACTCTGCTTCACTGCATTCATAATTTCACTTAGTTGACGTCATTGGTACGCTTGCTGCAAATTAATTCACACAGAACCGAACATGGGTAAACTTTAAACATTAAGAGACCTGATGTGAGTATTTTTTACATTTAATATATGCATATATGCATAGTTTTGTAATTTTATTGACAATTGCATGCTATAGTGACTTTACAATAAGTGCTAAATATGATTCTATAAAAAAATTCATTAAAATCTGAGACTTCTAGTCCTCGGACTAAGTATGGAACGGCTGTTGCTTGTATTCTTATGTGAGGAACGTTCAGACTTGTAGAAGCAACCCGTCCCTGAACACTTGCGTGACATGGAAAACAAATCGGGCAAATGTACTCATGAGATGTACTCATCACTAAAAGCGTTGCGTAATACTTCCACTGGACGGTGTCTTTCATTTCTTCCTCACAAAAGCCTATCAAAAATTAGCATTGGTCTGTTTCGATTAAAAACCAAATCTGAAACTATGAATCCCTTTAGACATTCGATACACTACACAACATGGTTCAAAGAGGGTATACATTCATACTCTAAGCGGAATTCGAACCCATGATCCCAATGTTCGAACATTTGAAACACATACAAACCTTAAAGATCGTGGACCGGCTCCCATTTCCTTATGGCAGCATATCACTTAGAAGCAGTTGGCAGCATCACAGAATGAGCGTAACTTAAACCTAACTTAGAAACTCGAATTCGTATGGCTCTAAAAGTCACATTTTAATGCATTTGACGCAATATAATTATAATGGTACGGACAGACGTATACAGCTTATCACTTGAAGGCTCTAGGCCCTTAACAGAAGTGAAATTTGCGTATCAGAATTGCTAATTTTAAAAAAGTGCAAAACGAAACTTATTTATGTAAATTAAGAGTACTATATTCTGCAATACAATGCTGTGTAGCCTGGTAAAAGCCAATCTATGTTCGGAGGGATATATCGGCTCCATCATCAGGTTGAAAGAGTAAGCCAAGAAAGAAATCGGCAGGAAGCAGGGAGCAAGCCGTGCCCTGCTTACTATAAGACGTTATATTCCGTAAGAGTAAACTCTTCTTAGTCACCGCTGTAATAACCTGAAGTTATGATGTCTAGTGCTTTGTAAACCTGAAATGAAAGTCTGAAACGCCAAGCGTCTTCTCTATTCAGTTAAAATTATGTCCTGTGATAAACTGAAGGATAGTATTATAAGGCTTATTTTTTAGGATTTCCTAATTTCGTGGCACTAACGAAAAGGGAGGCAGGAGTAGAAATACGACAGATTCAGTATCCGTTTCTGGTTTCATTAAGAAAATAATTAGAAAAGTTTAACCAAGATCTGAGGTCTATTCAGTGCTAAAATCAACTATTTCACAGGGATCAGTATCAGGCTCTTCATCTGTAAGCTTAAACACAGGCCGTAGGAGAGTTTACTGTAAGGCCTGATTAAAATAAATTCAGGGGTTGGAAAAAAATAATTGAAGTATTCCAAATGCTCACGAATTTCTTTATTAATATGGTGCTGGGCCATCTTTTGCCTGCAGTACAGCCACAGCCCTCCTTAGAATGGACTCGTACAAGTTTTGAACAGTCTCTAGGGGAATTTTACCCATTATTCCTGAAGAACATTTTCAACCTGCTTTAGAGATGTTAGAGGTGGGAATATGTTCCTCAATCTAGTCTCCAGAACTGACCAGAATAATTCAGTAATGTTCTGGTTATTGTGCTGGCCATGGAAGGTGTTGAAGTTCACCTTCATATGCTCTCCAAATCATGACTTAACAGTTCCAGCTGTGTGGATGGGAGCACTGTCGTCTTGGAAAACTGCATGACTGTTCGGAAATAACGTCTGGATCATGGAATGCACCTGATTACCCAACCTGTTCACGTACTCTCTTGCAGTAATCCGGCCACGAAGGGTAATAATGGAACCAATAGAATACCATACCTGGATATTGTTGCCTTAACCGTCACAGAACCTCCCCCATGTTTTACTGCTGGAACCAGGTATTGCGGACTGTAGGATTCCTTGTGTGTTCTCAAAACGTAAATCTGCCTGATGTGAGGAACAGCATAATGGACGACTTTTCTAACCACATCACACGCATGTTTCCGATGGTCTTAATTCCAGGTTTTATGGTTTGACACCACCGTTTTCGCATCTGAGCAATTTTTTTGGTAATTAAAGGTTTAGCAATTGCAGCCCTACAGTGGATGTGAAGCTCACGTCGGACAGTTTTTGTGAAAACGGGGTTTTCGAGATGAATAGTCAGTTCTTCTGTCACCTGAGCCTTTATTATATCTATATTATCATCCAGTAGTAAATTTTATTCACATGCTGAAAAATCTTATCTTAATTTCTGTATCTCCTTTCGTCTTTAAATGTAACTTAAATTAAAAAATGAGAAACATTCTCAAGCAAATATCTTTTAAATGAACGTACGACGACGACAATGAAAAACATAAAGATGTTAATTAATTCTAATTAAAAGTTAAATTGACTTAAATAGGCCACAGCGCGTTTACAAGCGATACGTAATTTTGACATGCGGTGCAACAATTTTACCAAGATAGACAACATCTAATAATAGCCCTATGCGACCGAAACATGTAGCGGAGAAGATGACAGAACTAGACAATAAATTACGTGTACATTTAAGTCGGAAATATATGCCTAAAAATAATAATGTAACTGTAAATTTCACGTGAGAAAACTGTATTCTAAATTCTTTCATGCTAGGGAGTAGGATAACGGGGTCTACAATTCTTTTTGATTCGCTTAGTGGGGGGTGGAGTAAAACTGGGTCCACTCGGCACGGTGGCCACTGATTGGCCTATTTTAGCCTGCCCCGAGTGATTATGTTGATGGAGAATTTGGTGGAATGAAGATTGGCAGGGGAAAACGAAGTACTTGGAGAAAACCTTCCCCAGCGCCATTTTCTCCATCACAAATCCCACTTAATGATGTTAAATAGAGCCAAGAAGTAAAAATTGCATGATATCTGTAAAAAGGCACATTTAAAATCCTTAGGTGGAAAATAAGAGCGAACACACAGATACGATATACGATTATTAAGCGCTTAATGGATAGCAAACAAAGATATGCTTAACTGTAAAATCTGAAGCTTTCAAGACGTACATATATACCAAAATCTTTAAGGGCGATCAGCCCTGTCAATATTGATTAAAAATCAGCTTTTCGGAGATCTCCATGTCCATCACTATTGCAGATGTCGGCCTTAGAGTTGGAGGTCTCTGTAATGTTGATTTTGAACTCAACATTGACACGGCTGTTCGCTCGAAAATATTTTAGTATACATTCTAATAGATTGTATCGATCAGCGACTTATTACGCAAGACAATGCGGAACTCCTCCCAAGAACGCACATGATGGTGCTGTTCGTTTTGTTTGACCTTCTCCTCCGCACGCACTGCTCTAAGTACTCATTGTTCTTGGACAGATAACCTTCATGTCAATGTTGTGCAGAAGCCAAGTGCAGACTGATTGAGCCTTTTATGTTTCCAGTACCAAATATGGCTCCAATTAATAATCCCCTCACGTGTAAACGTGATGACAGATTGTGCTATGAGCTTTGAAGTTGTTCCTTGATAATTACTACTAAGATGAGTACATGATCCTCTTGACTTTTAGAACACAAGCGTCTATAAACAGGATTATCGGTGCCCCAAGCAATCATTGATTGAATTTGTAAGGATTTTTTAAAGTGTATTACGTCTTTATAATTCTGTATTTCAGCATCATGTTACAATTGTTTAATTTAACGTCCGTGTATTTATCATCCGTCAATATTGCAACACTTGTTTATTCAATATTTAATTTTAATTTTAGTTTAACATTATACACATGTAGTGTCAAAGTGTATAATGTTAAATTAAATTAAAATTAAGTAGTGAATAAACAAGTGTTGCAATATTGACGGACGATAAATACATGTATTATGTCATTAGAGCTCATTAGAAGGTAATGTTATTTCTGTGCTTAACTAATTAACAATGTGCCATGAAGGATTATGGGGGAGTGGATGTATACATCCACTTATTCTTGACCTCGGCACTAGTTGGAGTGTGTTCAGCTTCACTGCCCGACCGCTTTACCCCCGGGGAAAATGTCCCAGGCATCTGTTGAGTAGGAGGCTAGTGGGTCTGAGAAATGGTCTGGAAGACAAGGAGTGGGAAAGATTTACCCCTACCGGAATTCGAAATCTGAACGCTCGGCCGTCCAGCCCGTAGCCAGCCACCATGCCGACTGCACTATCCCTACCCAAGATATCATTTCAATGTTAGATTTATTCAATTTCCATCATCGAGCCTGATAGCCAACCTGCCATTCTGACAGGATTCTGATGGTATCCCGCAGCTCCTTCTTAAAATTTCTGCGAAAGGGTTTAAAACTGGCCACGACCGCCTTCTTCCGAGTCATATGCAGCTCACAATTCACACTTACCTTCCGACATCAAAAACCTATTCAGTCGAAGAATGTAATTAAATTGGTTATGAAACAAACCTAACCTCAGTATTCCAAAGGGAACTAACACTAATATATACCCCCTCTAATATAGTTTTCGTGCATAGAACTGTAAAATAAAGTTTCGAAAGGGTAACAAAAGGATTATCAGATGCAGGTGTCAGTGACGACAGTACAAAAGCAAGGCGAAATTTCGCACTGGTTAAATTTATTTTCAGCTCAATTTCAGACTCGTTAGTAACAACATGAAGCACAATTCCATAATTTGAAATATTGCAGTTCTGAAGTGTTGTTAAATTAGCTTTGGTTGTCGTAAACCAGGATTGGCATTACAGCAACATTCACGAAAGACTGAATCTTTTGAGAAAATAATTTCACTTGGAATTATTAAATTAATTAATTAAACTATCCATACAACATCAAGCATAATATTTAACGTGACACTCTCCAAATATTAAAACTATATATCTTATTTCGTATAATTTATAATACTCCCATTTGGAATAAGCAGGCCTATACTCTCTGCATATTACCTAAATATATTCCTTAAGGTTTTACATGTCTCATTGTCTTTGATGATTATTTCTGAAACACTGTAGTGGGACAACTAGGAAGCACTTACTTCATATGAACAAGTACGTGTATATAATCTCGCTGATATTATTTTGCAGTATATCTCTCTGTCTTATGTGGAACTCCCACACTGCAATTGCCTTCTTCTTTTATATTCTGGTTGCTCTATGATATCGGCTAAAATTATGTCAGTTTCCACTTATTTCCTTAAACATACACCATATCGAAACATATTACAAATATAAGCTGCATTACTTAATGAGGTTTGTATCATATTATATATATAAGTACAGGTCCCAGACTTCTTGAACCTTTCTTAAAAGGCTCGATGTTAGACACGCCAGACGCCTAAGCTGGAGGGTCACCCCTTGTCGATTGTCCGCGACTGCTTATTCAATATATTCACAGCTTCCCTCCATACCTGGAGGGCGCCTCCTCCATCGGCAACCTGAGGACGCGCCATGCCATGGTGACACGGGACCCACCGAACATGGTACTGGTACTTCCAGTTACTTCTATTTGTCATAAGGAAAAGTTTCCTGATCAGTGGAAGGAGTCTATTATTGTACCAGTTCGCAAGAAGGATGATGAAACCTACTGTAATAATTATCTTGGAATATCACTGCTATTAATTTCATATAAAATTTTAACCGAATTTCTTCTCTCAAGGTTAAGTCCATACATAGATGACATAATTGGGGATAATCAGTGTGTGTTTCGACGTAACAGATCAACTACTGATCAGATCGTCTGCATTCATCAGATACGGGAGGAACAATGGGAGTACAATGAGAGTGTATATCAGCTATTTGTAGACTTCAAGAAAGCCTATGATTCAGTTAGGTGGGAAGTATTGTACAATATTCTGATACCCATGAGACTAGTTAGGCTGATTAGAATGTGTTTAAAAGAAACGTATAGTAAAGTCCGTATAGGTAAACATTTGCCCGATAATTTCCCTACCCAGAATGGTCTAAAAGAAGAGGATGTTTATCGCCACTCCTTTACAAATATATTTCAGAATATGCCATTATGAACGTCCAGGAAATGAGATTGGACTGAAATTAAATGGGACACAGCAACTGTTGTTTTATGTTGATAATGTATATCTTCATTCGTGAGTAATCTGTCAGACGACAGGTCCACAGCCTCTTCCAACTCTCAGGGTCCTTGGCATACTCAAACCCCCTCACCACGATAAGGTGGAGACACCAACGAGGGGGAATGTATATCTACTGGGTGATAATATATATACCATAAAGGAAAACACAAATTTTAATTGACGCAAGTAAGGAGGTTGGTCAAGAAGTAAACACAGAGAAAACTAAGTGTATGTTTTTGTCTCGTCACCAGAATGTAGGGCAAAATCATAACATAAAGTTATGTAACAGATATTTTGAAAACGTGGTGCAGTTCAGATGTTTCGGAACGACTATAACAAATCAAAACTTGATTCAGAAGGAAATTAAGAGGAGATTGAACTCGGGTAATGCATGCTACAATTCACTCCAGAACCTTTTATCTTCTTGTCTGATGTCGAAAAACATAAAAATTTAAATATTTCTTCCTCTTGCCGCTACAGCCCCCAATTTGAGCCTTGTCCTACCTCCATGAAATTCTCTGTTTCACTTCTGTTTACTAGATGCTCGACATTCGGTAATATTCCTTGGGCTGGTGATCAGTTCGTCTAAAGGCCTCTACCTGTACACAAACATAGAAACACGCGCGCACACATACACACAAACACTAAACATCCACGCCCTGAGTAAGATTTGAACCCACGAGCCGGCTTCTGAGCCAGCGAAGACATTGCAAGCCCAAGACCGCTCGGCTACCGTGACCGGCAAAAATTAAAATATATAAAAGTATAATTTTGCCTATGGTTTTGTATGGGCGTGAAACTTGGTCTCTGGCATTAAGGGAGGAACATAGACTGGGGGTGTTTGAGAACAGGGTGTTGAGGAGAATATTTGGACTGAAGAGAGATGAAGTGAGAGGAGGTTGGAGAAAGCTACATAATGAGGAGCTTCATAAATTATACTCTTCTCCAAGTATAATTAGAATTATCAAGTCAGGAGAATGATGTGGGCAGGGCATATAGCACAAATTAGGGAGAAGAGAAATTCATATAGGATATTGGTGGGAAATCCAGATGGAAAGAGACCACTGGAAATACCGAGGCGTAGGTGGGTGAACAATATTAAAATGGATCTTAGAGAGATAAGATGGAATAGTATGGATTGGATTGATCTGACTCAGTAATGACACAAGAAGGGCTCAGCTCAATCAGTGAGCGAGTGAGTTATACATGAGTACAAATGTACTGATGTGTCACTAACGTCAGGGCACGAAATGTTGCTCTTAAATGTTCTTTACGGTAATAAATAGAAGACTAATTCCCTTTGAATGCAAGATTTCTTGCCTCTCCTCCCTTTTTAAGTTTTCCATAATTACTTATTCCATTTTAAAATATTTATACTTTCATTCTATATAAAAGGAATAGGTGGCATATATATGGCACTCATTTATCTAAGCACTCTTCAAATATCCAAATACGGGGAACTGAGAAAACAACGGAAAAGTAAGCAATGTTGGCAGAAATTAAAAAAGGATGCCTCGTGATTTTTATCACTGAGTTATTTTTGCTTATATACTCTGTGTTGTTCATCCTGGCTTCACATGAAGGGGCTGAGAAACTCAATAATCCCCGAGAGCTTGTTCTGCCTGGAAGGTAAATGAATTTCTGGCGCCTAAAAGCGAAGATACTGAAGTTACCATTACCGAAATCGATTGCGAACCTTGGGTCGGGAGCAATTCAATTTCTTCACCCCTCGTGTACGTTACACCACAAAAATACATTTACACTACACGAAAGGTCCAAAGTTTGCCTCTTTTAAGATTCTCAGTACAGACTATTTAATTTAGCTTTCGAATAAAATCACAAAATTAGGGCCTCTTTTGACCCATGTTTATGCGATCGAGTCCAGGTTGGCTCCTACACAGCCTCCCATTCAATGCCTAACTGGACCCCTTTCCCCTGATTAAAGCGGCCGAGTGTGAAGATTGATGACCACTTATTTTCATCCAAAGCCGGAAATGAACATGCCTAGGACTTTAGCCTCACTTTTCTGTACATTTTTATGACTCGGAGCATAAGGGCAGAGAAATTACAAATCATTCACGAACCAATTGCTACTGTTATGATGGATATCTCTCGGATATTGAAGGTTTGTTTTGTCGCATATTAGTGACTAGACATGGCGTTTGGATTGGAAATTGGATTAACTGGATTCTTACAAAGAATAACTATAAATAATTATAGCGCTATCGCTAATTCAAGCACTCTACAATTCACTACAGCACATACTAAGACTTCTGCCTGTTGTTTTCACCAGCTGTTGCATGGTAACTGTTCTCAATGTTGTAGATTCCTCAGTACTATGTTCACGCACTTATCGCCAACCGATTGCTTGAGAACTCCTCTTGGCCGCAACTCCTGGCCATGAACTCTTGGCCGCGTCTGGCCACCACTGGTTATCACGCGCTATCGCAGACATGCACTCCTGACTCAGAACTAACCAAAGTCAAAGTCAAAGTCAAAGTCAGGGTCACGTTACGACCGACGGTCAGTCGGCCAGTCAGTCAAGCCCCCTGGACCCAAGAACAGATTTGTGTTACTGCCAGACAATTGCGGTTTTGTTGGTGTGGGGTGCCCTCCCTGACGAGAAGGCGGGTATGTCATTTACCGCGGTTGTAATCGGTAGTACATGGCATCTATATTTGCAATTTTAAACGTCGGCATTCTACATACTCAGTCAGTTGTCAGGAGTCCCTTTCCTTGTGGATACATACTATTTAAATTTTACATGTGACTAGTATATATGCATATACAATACACAAGGTCTCTGGCAGTCTATGCTTGTTTCAATAGGTTATGCCCTAATTCATGCAACCCATGTTACAACGGCTGCCTAGTCACTTGAAATGCCCTACCCTTGACTGCCGCCAAGTTCAAGCTTCTCCGATGTTGCGAACATTTGCATTTTCGTGATTTTATAATATCTTTGCTTATTTTTAGCACAGATTCCTTTTGTAATCATAAATACGCCATACTACGTGTAGGAAAGCCATGTGCAACTCGCGGACCGGTGTTAAACAGTACGCGAGTTCCACAAGACTTCCTCTAACTAGTCAAAGACAAAGTTATGTTACGACCGACTGTCAGTTGGCCTGTCTGTCTTGGTGTCAAGCCTCATCTCGGACCCAAGGCAAGATTTTGTTACTGTCAGACAGTTGTGGTTTGTTCATGAGGGGAATCAGAGTTACGGTCAGAATCAGAATTACTTTACGACTGGAGGTTCACCGCCGATAAGTTCGTCTTCTCACCAAGCCTCTTGAAACTCATGACTATCAAATTTTTGAACTCAGCCCTTTCAGTCATAGTCATTATCTACCATCCTCTTTGACGAGAGGATGGGTCTGTCCTTTACAATTGCTGTTAGCCTTCGCAGTGTAGTCATTCTCGGGTCAGAGCCCCGCGAGACTCATGACATATTTTCCTTTCTTCAGATTCGAGACTCCTCCAACCTGGAGGGTCAGGTCCCGCGTTTATATCCCCCGGTGACAGGGAGGTCCGGTTACACTCCCAGGCACTGAGTTTTCCTTCGTCGTCTCCTACAACTAGCAGGGCTATGGTGAAGGTATTCGAACCCGCCTCTACACTGGCTTAACCATCTGTCAAAGTCTAAGTTAATTTACGACAGGCTGTTGACCGCCAATCAGTTCGTCTTGGCGTGAAGCCCCTTACGACTCACGACCAGAGATATTGTGCAACTGAACCCTTGCGGTAATTGTCCTTATGTAACCTCGTCTCTATCGAGAAAATTTGTTTGTTTGTTATGAATATGCTGTTGATGTGGGGCGCCTACTGGTTCCCCGTATATAGCCTCGGCAGGGACCACATAGAAAACACCGCCTTCAACAGTTCTTTTGCAGTAGCGTACGTATGTTGCCGCGGAAGCTTGTTTACCGAGCCGTTTCATGGCAACGACAGTCTCTTCTGGCTCCACAGTTCTGGCTTTGAGCGGACGTGTCACAGTATTGGCTGAAACTGCGCACAACGACAGACCTGCCTGTTTTATAATTGTTTGTTCATAAACTGAACTGACACATTATATGAAAGAATTGATAGAAAATTTTCTTATCAGTTTTTACTGTGAAGTTGAAGTTTGAATTAATTTTAATTTTCATAATTTTCTGCAGCAGCGGTACATTATGAGAAGTAGAAAAAAGCTAAATGTTGGCAGCAGAAGATATCTAACAACAAATCAGTTGGTTCTTGCCTCCCCTTAATATTGAAGAAGATAGAAACAGAGATTTAGGTACGACAAATTTCATAATATATGGAGGTAATCAAATTGTTAAACCTGAACTGAATACAAGGAGATTTAAAAATATTTTTTTCTGGCGTCATATTATGTGAGGGACCCAGACACAAACACCTATAGTTCCACTTACACACAACGCTCGTAAAAGTATAACACTCTCTATGCAAGGTAAAAATAACGCTCGAGAATAAAAAAATTCTATAACACTCTATAACACATACACAACACTAACGAAAACACATATTTCAGGTCTGGCAACAGGAAGGGGAAAAATAAAGGACGGTGATATGTCAAATACACACAGAACACTAAAACACACAACTGGAATATCATTACAAGTTAAGAAAAACAGCCATATACCCCCCCCCCCCCAAACGATAAATCTATGACACACATGTTAAGGATACGTTCATATCCAAGATAATCATCAGCAGGAACGCTGAGAAAAACGAGATACAAGAGACATGACACCATAATACACCTTTCCGTATTTTAACCTTTAATTTTAATTTTAATCCTAATATATTTTTATATAAAAGAGACATAACACAAACATAAAAACTAAAATCCTGAACAATCACTCCCACTGTGTAACCACAGGAGAGTGTGGGGAGGACAAAGCTATCCCTGTAACAGTTCGTGAAGGCCCATAAGGTTGTGAGACGTCGAGGTTCCCACATTCTCTCCAGAGAGTCGGCTCACAGATGGCGGTAAGTTTGTCAGCCTTACGCGCCTGCCGCCCTTTACCCCCCAGGAAGATTCCTGGTACTCATTTCTGTTAGAGGTTTAGTCGACCCCAGGGCCATAGTGCGGCTGGAAGGATTAGGTAAGTTGAAAAAATCCACGTCACCTGGATCCGAACCCGCGACCTTCCTGATTGTAGCATAGTACCTCAACCAACTACGCTACCGTGTGTTACAGGGAGGAGTAGGAGACGAAGAGGAAAATAGTAAAATAACAGTTATAT
Source organism: Cryptotermes secundus (assembly GCF_002891405.2). Classification (NCBI taxonomy): domain Eukaryota; kingdom Metazoa; phylum Arthropoda; class Insecta; order Blattodea; family Kalotermitidae; genus Cryptotermes; species Cryptotermes secundus. The sequence continues at coordinate 987,650 of NW_019736411.1, forward strand.
ACCTGAGGATATCCAATATGGCCGAAACGTGTAGTAATTAGTAAATAATCTTTAATGTATCTGCAAAAACAAGTTTGTCGACGGAACTACAATAACAAAAGGGGAACTTATGAGCTTTCCCTTGCATATGGGATATTCTAAACACGGAGACTTAATAATGTTATATACTTTTTGATGTTAATATTGTAGTCATAGCGTGTGATTTATGAGAAAGGGCTGCATTCCGCTGGAAGCGTTATAATGGTAAGGAAGTGCGTGGCAGTGGATGTTAAGGCTGTGGAAGGAGACAGTACAGCAGCTGGGATTTGAGCAGGCAGGCCAGAGAAAGGACGCTGCATTGGAAACACTGTAATTGGACGTCATCAGCTACCAGATTGGAAAGATCAAAGGTTATTCCTTAAAGTGCAACTGCTGATCTCCGAACGGGCACTCACTACATTATGATCTGGCATTACTGTGTATTGTCCGCAAAACAGCAACGTTTACAGACTGAACATGAACACTACATTCAATATATCGTATTAAATACCATCACCCACAATTCCTAGTAGACTATCGCGATGATGATATTTGTAGCTTCAAACTTTGTGGTCGAATGTTGACTACTTCTACTCGTATACCGTGTTGCGGAGATCCGGGCTTCAAACCTCGTCCCAGAGGCCAGCTGTCCCGAGGGTTTTCGTGACATTCCTCAGTCCGTCTAGGCGAATATTTCGATAGTAACTTAAAATAGACCAAGGCCCCTCTGGTTCTAAAAGTTTCTCTCTGAATTACTCGTTTTCTTTAGACTTGTTCCATCATCCGGTATTCTAAAGAACATCAAAGAACTCAATATTTCAGAAACCGGATCTGCTTATGTTCACACCTGAGGATGGAAACGCATCCAGTTTCTGAACCGTTGTGTTCGTTAGTTTTAGAATACCGAAAGACGGATAAAGTCCAAAATCCCAGTAATTCCAAGGTCTCTCTTTCCAAACCTTTTCCGATTCATCATTTACGGTTAACTCTCCTTCCCATGTTACATGGACGACTGGAGTTTTAAATTAATAATTATGTTAAACTTATTCAGATATATGGGATTACATAATATCTTAACACACACAGGCAATACATTTAAACGTGCATACCTACGTAATGGTTTAAGTGCATATATACACAGACCTATATGCATACATACGATACATATAAATACATACATTGTATTTATACGAGTGTAAATTTAACGTTCTTATTAATCAAGTTTCTGTAACAAGTGACCAGAATCTTTGTTGCTTTGACAATCTCGCTTTCCAGCTCACACTCTGGGAACAAAGGCGCTATTTACGAATAAATTGCGCCACTTTCCGTGACATCAGTAGTGATGGGATGTAAGTTAGGTGCTTAGCCGACTCAGAAGTATATAGTGCTATGACAGAAACACAGTATGGCCATTTTTATAAGCTTCTCAGGCAAAAATGTGCAAATAATACATACCGGTGGTCTAAGAAGTTAATAAACATAATGTAGGAGTATATAAATAATTGTCCTTAAAAGTAACTTTCAGAGAAGTATGCTTGTGTCCAGGCTATAGAAGAATAGGAAGGGATATTTACCAATTCATGTGTATTGTAGACTGAAGGAATTGAAATAATATGTAGATTAAAAGCAATTAGCGTAATATGGACATTTTTAAGGATTGCATCCTGTTGCGTATATAAAATGAACATATATAATTTTACCATTAACGCAATAATATTTGTATTATTTATTTATTTATACAGCACGCACTACATATTTCGACTTAAAATTGGCCATCTTCAGGTACTGCAAATTTCTCACATACTATTACCAAACTGCAGTTTTAATAAATAAATAACACAAATATTGCTGCGTTGAATTTAAACATAATATATATTCAGTGATATGGACACTATTGAATAATGCAAGGCATATGGGACTGCTGAAATGAAACCAGTAGGAAAGAAGAGATGACGTAGAGATCCCAGGCGAAATTGACGAAATAGACAAAACTATCCAATCAAGAGATTTGAAAGATATAATCACCTTGAAAATGGGAGTCGGTAGACGGAGAGAGTAAAAGTAACCCGGTTTATACACACATGGAACAGTGAAGCAAACTAATGGAAACACTGCAGATACGTTAATCATTTCTTTATTAATATTCGTATGGTGCTGAAACATCTCTGCCTTCAATACAACCGCAGTCCTCTTTGGAATAGACTCGTACAAGTTTCGAACAGTTTCTAGCGGAATTTTATACCATTATTCTTGAAGAACTTCTTCAAATTGCTTTAGGGATGTTGGAGGTGGGAATCTGTTCCTTGTTCTAGTCTCAAGAGATAACGAGAATGGTTCAATGATGTTCAGATCTGGTGATTGTGTTGGCAAGGAAGGATATTGAAGTTCACCCTCATGCTATTCAAACCATGAGTGAATAGTTCCAGTTGTGTGAAGGTGGATATTGCCGTCTTGGAAAACTGTGTCGCTGTTCGGAAATAACGTGTGGATCACGGGATGCACCTGATTATCCAACCTGTCCACGTACTCCCCTGTAATAACTTGGACATGAAGGGCAGTAACGGGAAAATATCGTACCGGGATATTGCTTCCCCAACCATCACAGAATCTCCCCCGTGTTTCACTGTTGGAACCAGGAATTCTGGGTTTTAGCTTTCCTTATATTTCCTCCAAACATGAACTCTTCCTGATGTAGGAAACTGTGTAAAGGACGGCTTATCTGACCATAACACAGGCGCGTTCCCAGTTTCTGATGTCCAGGTTTTATGGTCGTGACATCATCGTTTACGCATCTGAGCAGCACTTTCAGTAATCAGAGGTTTAGCAATTACAGCCCTACCGTGGATACTGGATTTGTGGAGTTCACTTCCGGCAGTTTTTCTGGAAACGGTATCCTCAGAATGAATATTCTGTTCTGCTGTCACCTGTGCTGCAGTAGTCCTGTGATTTCTCGAAACAATATTTCTCGTTGTACGATGATCTCTTTCTGTCAATGTAGATTTTCGCTCACTGATCTTCTTCGTTGATCCTGCCTTCCTGTGGTTCTTATATGCCTACATAAGCTTAAAAATTATCGCTCTCGATGCACCTAATTATATGGCAGGTTTTAACACAGATGCTCCAGCTAAACGGGCGCCAACAATCTGTCCTCTTTCAAAACCGAACAAGTCTCGTATTTTCCGATCCCTTCAAATCGACTGTCACTCAGCACAAGCACTAATGCACTTACACGAGCACTACAGAGTGTAAACAAACGGAAGAAGAGCATTCAAAACTGCAGTTCTTTCAATGTAACCAACGCAAACAAACTCTATTCCTCAGTTTCTGAGTGTTTCCATTATTTTATTCACATTCTGTATATATATATAGGATGTCACCCTGTTTGCTATCAGTCCAGAAGCTCATCTCATGAGAGCCAATCATGACAACTCCTCCTTCTTCTCAATTCCTCTATACGTACTTGATTACCCGAAACATATATCCACATTTTGTGAGTTCACTAAAATTAAAGATGTATATCTGAACCTCAGGAGTCACCCCAACATACTGTGCCGAATTAGCACCAGTCGAAAAGCAAGACTGACATCAGGCCTACTCGTATAACCTGCAGCCCTCTGCATTAGTAACCACTTGCTGTATCTCAGTACAGTATTTCAGTATCGCTAATGCCAAAGGTCGCCATTGGACGATCCTGAGGAGGTTCTATCATCCTCCGATCCAAACCACCTAAATCCTTTCCTTCCCATCTTATTTCCATTCGCCCATTCATAAATGTACAGGGTGCTTAGAATATCACATAAAATATGCATAGATTTTTTAAAAATGCAAGAAGAAAGTAATCATGAGAAATATTTCCCACAATTTCCTTCTTTGAAAAAAAAATTATGTATGCTAATAACATAAGGCCGTAGTATAGGTAAAATTCTTTTTACCTGAGACTTAAAATGTAGAATTATTGTTACATAAAGCTGGATTTCTAATTGAATAAAGTTATCTCCTTATTTCTTCTTCTTCTTCGTGAACGTAAAGAAGGGTTAGGCCTCAAGACCTGTTCCTTTAAAGGGCAAGGTGTTCTCGTTCTTTCCATGTTTTCCTGGGTCTTCCAGCAACCAGTCGTAACCGAGGATGAGATTAAAAATCTAGTTTGAGCAAGTGGCTTCTGACTATCCTTCCCAGGAGCTCTGACGAGCACTTTTGATATAATTTTATGCCTTCCGTTATGTTATTCACCTTTTACCTATTACGAATGTCGGAATTTTTCTGACGCTCCAATCCCGTAATTCCCTTAATTAATCGCATATGGGCAGAGCAATGACGCTCCGTCTGCACCTGCCCCTAGAAAAGTCTAACCTGAGTTCCGTTTTACGCTGTTGCAGCTGGAGTACGGTGAAGAAGTATGGCAGCAAGTGAGAGAGCAGGCGGACTGCAAGTTCGCCGTGTTCAACACACACCACATCTATCCCGACCACGTGATGACGAGCCTCGCGGCAGCTTGTGCAAATGTCACAGGAGAAGGCGCAACCACAGATCATTTCATGCAGTTCTTTGGTCGCTGCTTCGTGCGCTTCTTTAGCAACTTTGGGTACGGAAAAATATCAGGCCACTCTATAATTAGAGCACACGTGATCTGTGAGAATTATAATGACAATGATAATTCAGTACAATTATTTAGTTATCTATTTATTTACATGCTTACTCAGTAGCCCAAATTTCAATGAGCAGATTCTCTAGTCGATAAATATAAAGGGTAACATCTTTTGGGATGTAATGTTGCGTAATCTGGTAAAATACATCAATGTTTTCCGGAAATTCCAGTAATGTATTCACAAACTACATGGTGTCATATCCCAGAAAATAGCACTCTTCAACACAATCTTATATTAAAGATAGAATCAGAAGCAAATTGAAATCATAAATTGTAAAATCAAAATTATGTAAGTAAACTGTGAAAGTAAAAGCATATTATTGTTAGGTATACTTAAATTGGTAGATGAATAGCTTAGTAACTTCAACATGTATACCTTCTCATACGTATAGACTTCTTTACCAAGAACAGTTTCTCACTCAATCTACTAAATTTAATTTGCATCTTATTCCAACCGAGAATAACCAAATCCAAATCGATTAATAACTTTCGGTCTAAAACTTTCCATAAAAAATTTAAACGAGATATATTCTGTAATTTCTAAAATGAAATCTGCGGATAGAAGGACTAGCGGATTTATTTTTGCATTCGCTTTGCACACATTGTGAAATAACTGAATAACTCTATATGCCCTCTTTATTAATTCTAAACGTTAGTAAGCACGTTCTCCGGAGTAGTTTCATGTACACGGAAAGCCTTGGAAACTAGAAAATCTTATGCATATAGGATGCCTGGCAACCAAATAATAATTTATATAACAGGGCGATTGGCAACAATAAAATATAGTAGACACAGAACGACTGGAAACCTGATGACTGGTAACCAGACATTTTCTTATAATCAGAATGATTGACAGCCAATGAATCTTATGTCTACAGGGCGCCAAGCAAAAAATCTCATGCATAAAGATATCTGGATATCAGACAGTCTCAAGTGTACAGTATAATTGTAACCAAGAAAATAATTATTCGTACAGAATGTTAAAAACCAGACAATGGCATATATAAAGGGCGCCTGACAGTCATTCAGTATCATGTATGCAGGACGATTAGCAGTCACATATTCTTGTCTATACAGGAAACCAGACAACTAATCTTACGTACAGACATCGCCAAGCAACCAAAGAATCTTATATATACAAGATGTCTGACAACCAGACAACCTCATGTGGACAGCAGCCAATGTTATGTACACAGGACGCCAGCAGCGACGTATGATGATCTTATGTATGAAGGGTGCATTGCATCCCCATGAAATAAACTGTCACAAATTATTATTAAATAATTTTACTTATCCATAAATATTCTTTCAGTTACGATCTGACGATCAAAGCAACTGGGCGATATTTCTCTGACTTCCTGCAAAATGTAGACAACATCCATTTGCAGATGCGTTTCACTTACCCCAAGATGAAGAGCCCCTCCATGTATATCACCCACGTAGATCCTCAGGGTGTGGTGCTGGTGTACAGGAGTAATCGGCAGGGTTTCATTCACTACTTCATGGGTAAGTACCTCGCAAACTCTTCATGTACTCCTTTTATCATAGTCCAGATACTACTGAAGGTTCTCTGACGACCTCTTAGGATGTGCCGAAGAAAAGGTTGGGCCAAGATTCAGAATAGTTACCCTTTCGTACCAGTTATTTCTCCTTCGCTAGAATTAGCCATTAATGCACAGAAATATTCCGTCCCCCCGTTGTTTAATTAGCTTTCGTCTTCAACGCGTTTGGTAAGAACCTATTTGGCCAGCTGTTTAAAAGATTCCTGTTTTGCAGAACTGTGAAATTCATCACAGTCGCCATAAAAGCCCTGTTTATAACGATGAATTTTATAAATTGAATCCACTTAAATTTCTCAGATCCTGTTCCTCTAATTCTCCATTTTAATAATTTTAATCCATGTTTTAGTCTCTGAATCGCATTCACCAGCCAAATACGGAATATATTGATTGCTTAGCCAATGCATGCTACATGGTCCGACTAAGTTCAGAAGCTCCTTTACATAAAATATTCTCTTCTTCCTTAAAAATTCATCTCTTACATGTAAATATTCTCCTCAGCACAATCTTTCGCGCTTCGTTTTTGATCCTCTCTCTCTTTTCAGCCTGTTCCTCTGAAGATTCTAATTGGTTCTACGACGGTGTATAACATTCAGACTCAAGAAGTTTCTGGACTTTGTCCGTCATCCGGTATTCTAGAAACTAGAAAACGCAACGTTTCGGAAATTGGATCTGATCCGTCCTCAGGTGAGAGGGAGAAGACATACTCAGCTGGGTCCCTTAGAAAGAGCTAACTTCAATTACTGGTTCAGAGATGGAGGTAAACTCTGAGGATGGAAACAGATCCAGTTTCCGAAACACTGTGTTTTCTATTTTCTAGAAAATGGCACAATGGATAAAGTCCAAAAATCCAGTAATTCTGGATGTTCCTCTGTCTCTAAATTTTTAATGAAGTGAATAAGTGACTTTTGTACCTTCAGATTAAAAATCAGTGTAGCTGTCTACTAGCCAATTAACGAACTAAGTACGGACATCAAGCTTAACGGAATTTGAATATCGACCTCTCAAAAAATTATGATTTAGAGGCTTACTTGGATCTTACATAAGCAGATGGGTGCCGATCCCGGGTCTGGTCAAGTGGGATTTGTGGTGGACCAAGTAGCGCTGGGGCGAGTTTTCTCTGAGTACTTTGGTTCACCTGCCAATCTTTATTCCACCAAATTTTCCATCATCATAATCACCCGCGGCAGGCTAATAAGTGGCCGCCCTGCCGAGTGGACCCAGTTGGAATCCACCCCCCACTAAGCGAATTAAAAAATAAAAGCAGATGGATTCAATTCAACTTTCGAGAATAAATATTCATTCTTGCATGTATATGTAAGATTATTAAATGTCGCCCATAATCTTTAAGATTTTTAAAAGTAAGAAATGTAACCTGTTTTGAGGATGTATAAGCATGGCGAAGTTCTCTATCTGAGGTCTTTACTACTGTGAAAGCCTAGGCTGCCCTCTGGAATATGAAATCATGTAATTGTATATATTTTCATCAGTTTCCCAGAGTGATTTGCTCCTTCATATTCAGGATGGAAAGTAGTTCCCCCCAAAAGGTTGTACTTTGGACTGGGTAAAATTTCATTTGCCACAATTCTTTTTCAGTCAAGGGAATTTTAATTCACAAGCGATCCTTTCTAAGTATGAAAATAATGTGCGATAATTGTATATGCTACACTTTCCATAGCATGGTGGTGACTATGAAGATCGTTATCTTATGGAATGTAACGCCGTGTAGTCCTGTAGAAGCCCGGATACACGGAGCTACAGCTCAGAAGACAGTATTTTTCCATGCCTCAACTTTGTATAAAAAACATCTACTGTCTTAAGGGGGAAGAACAGAATCGATTCATGGTTAATTATGTACTCTTGAAACCTAAAATACGTGTAAATAAACTTATCCAATTTCATATTTTCCATAATGCAGAATTTTAAAATTGACTATGGAAGTAAGTAAGATAAAGGTATCCCTGTAGCAGGCCGTGGAGGCCCATAGGGTTATGAGATGTTGAGGTTCCCACATTTTCTAGACAATCGGTTCATAGATGGCGGCAAGGTTGTCAGCCCTACGCGCAGGCCGCCCTTTAACCTCAAGAATATTCCTAGTACTTATTTCTGTTAGAGGCTGAGTCGATCCCAAGGCCATGATGCGCCTGGAAGGATTAGGTCAATTGAAAGAATCCAATGACCTCATCGGGACTTGAACCCGCGACCTTCCGACTTGTAGCATAGTGCATCAACCAACTACGCAACCGTGTGCATCTTTGAATATGGAAAGCATATCTAATCCCTTTATGAATTTAGTGCATTACCATGAAAGAAAGGACTTCACGAAACTGGGGAGTTTTGCCTTGTACTTCCGAACTAACTAATCCCTTATTGATCATCTAAAAATCGCTTCTACCTTTTCATTAGTGAGGATTAGTCGGCAAGTTCCCGTTGATGGACTGGCGCTCCAATATTTTCAAACCTTCAGCACATTATGACAGGAAGTACTGCACTCCCTCGTCCAAAAGATCACGTAACAACGACTGATCTTCCCCACGAGAGAGAGCGGTAGCTGTTTTATTTAGCAGAGTTTATCCTGATAAGTGAGGCAAAGTCCGTTCACGTAAACGTAATCCGCGAGGAGGAACCAGAGTGAGCAAGTGGCAGCAGTCTTCAGACTGCACGCTCTCGCTGGTTCCTAGCTCGCGGATTTTTCTACCCTGAAGATGGAGGCGATACGTTCCTCCGAAACGTCGGTTCACACATGATCTACACGGCTCCACATTCCAGAAGACGGCATTCTTCATGTTTATGAAGTTATTGTTTACCGTCAATATGGTGATCTGTGTTGTTTCTTTCACTACAAAATTATCGTTTGATTAATTAGTTAAATTGTAGCCCAAAATCATTTGTATCTCGCCGACTGGAATACTCATTTCCCGTCACTTACGGCGACGCTCATTCCGTGGGTTCAAACTCATAAATATAGATGAAGCAATAAAAGCCACGCACTCTAAAATCTTTCGAGGTTGGACATAAATTTCCAGGAACCCAAAGACGTCTACCACAAAATCCAGTCTTCCCTTTGCAGATTTCCTCGCTTGTATAAAACAAAATCAAGACAATTTAGTTTGTGCTCGTAATTACAACAGTGACCTTGCCTATGTTCGATCCCGTGGGAAGGTGCAAAGTGGATTGCTACGGGGCGCATACACGCTCCGATACTTCAAGCTCATTAAAGTACTGTGCGCTCTTCCCAGACTTGCGTTACAGGCATTGGAATCCCTGGGAGATTTTAAGCCTGAGTTGATTTCCTGTTATCGCTTCAAAACAAGAAATGTTTGCTGTAGGTGTGAAAATATTTTACGTTATCTGGCACGAGCAGATACAATGATTCTTTCTTATCTAGTAAGAGTGTCAGGCTAGCATTTCAGTGGCGCGCAAATATCATAATTTTATTTAATTTTTCTTAACTTGTTAATATACAGTGGCGTGGTAATTATACTACTATTCAAGTAAATTTCGATTAAATTTATCGTGAATTTGTTAAAATCTAACTTTGTTAAGAATACCTAACCTTAATAAGTTTTAAATTTCTGGAAATGGAGCTATGTTTGGACAAAAATACTGAATTTGATAGAAGAACAATGAGCACTAGGCTGTGGCTCCATGACTTCTTTCCTTCTCTTTCTTTCATTATTCTTTCTTCCTTCTTCCTTTCCTCTTTCCTTTTTAAATATTCTTCTTCTCTCCATAAGAATCTCAACTGCCGTTTGAAGAAGAATATTTTGTTGTTCGTGTTGTAACGTCTCCAGATTTCTAGAGTCACACGTTCTTTTGGCCTATAGAACCCGTTTCGTTACCATGGTTACCATGAAAATATATTTATTATCATCAATGTCCCGACGCTTTTCTTATGTGGAAAATAAACAGGCAAAGAAACTCGTTTGTAATCGAATCCATGAACGTAATAACAAGACTAGCATATTTCTTTTCCAGAATTATCCCTCCAAGAGGAACATGTATTCACTTACAATTCTCTTCCACCGCTTGAAAGAAGACCTGTCAGACGGACAGATCAGTAGGTCTGTTATTTAGGGCATACATTGATTATCGTCACTGTTCAGACTATAGTACACTCCAATATAAGCTGGATATTTACCAGCGCTTTAGGTACTTATCAAGGAAGGCTCTCTGCTATGGAGTTACTCCACTCCATCATTAATGTAATTTTTATAATTAATATAAAATATGATTTAAAGGGTGTTAGCTGCGTCTCGGTAAACTTGAGTCTGGATGTAGGTCCATTATATTATTAGGTACCTAATTCAACCAAGGAATTTGCAATGTGTGGGAGATGTGACCAAGGTGAGGAAAATGGTATATAACTGCAAAATTCTTATATAAACCTGTTGAAAACTAGTAACTTAGAAGATTGAGAAATAGGTCTGAGGGCAATGTCGTAAGTAATGTGGGAAATTGTATTTTGATGAAATAGGTTGATTTGAGCCGCACCAAAGTTCGGTACAATTGCCTACTGCTATATCAGTGGTTTTTAGCTCTTTCATTTTTAACACCTGTCAGCTTTTAATCCATACTTTAATAATGTGACACATATGTCCATTGCTAGGCAACGGCTCGGTAAACATATTCCCGAAGTGTAGGCTCTCAACAATAGGACATCCATTGCTAGATAACGGACCAATAAATACACATTATTGACATCGGAAGACGGTGTTTTACTCAGGGTCTGTGCTAAGTATTTATAAGAGGGCACAGTGAGTCGTAGTTCAGATCAGAATTGAAGGAGTACAACGGATTTCATTTGGAAGTCAGAACAGTTCCAATGGAGTGTCCAGTTGGAAGAAGATAACGGTGTGTCAGATAGTGATTTGTGAACTGTTGTAACCAGTTTTGTAAATATCCAAAAAATTCGATCATGAAATCCAAAACCCGTCTTATTAGTCGAACGAAATCCGAATACGTGACAATACCATATTTCACAGGAAGTCGTGTCGGTTGCTGTGTTTCTAAATATTACAATGATTGAAGAATCAGCTGATAGAACTAGAAGTTATTAAAAAAAAGTCTTAAAGAAATATTTTGAAAGACCTCGCTGAATTGTGTTGGTTCAGAAACTGATATACTAGCGGATTCTTGTGAACACGGTAAAAGCAAAACATGTTTGATCAGCTTAGGGACTAGGTATGTATAAATTTTCAAAGACCTGAACTTTGGAATTAATTGGTTAAATATTTCTTATTCTCAGAGGCAAGGGAGAACCATTTGTTATATCGAAAGCTAAGTTATTTATAACGTGAAGATTGAAATGAAATTGGCTGTTCACAATCCGAAGTAAGTGATAACGTCGTTTCTAGGGAGAGAGTGGCAAATTGTTTTCCATCTGTCTGCCTGTCATTTCACTCGCTGCATGCTCAAACCCTCTCCAAGAGACAGGGCTTGAAAACATAATTACTTTCTTTCACGAAATGGCTCCAGAACTATAAGTTACGAGGGAGGCTTCCGACTCTTTCCTTCTCACATGTGTAAAACTGCCAGTAGCTTACTTGAATTTAATATGATTTCCACTACAAAGTAATTAAATAAGTTGTCGAAGAGAACATAAAAATATATTGCACATTGAAATATATTTCTTCATTAGCATGAAGTATGAATATATTGTCACGTGTAGGGAGGTAGGTGTGAAGAAAATAACGGGTTCTAGTTTGAATGTTTGGATTTGTTGACGCTTCGGTTATAATTTCTCTTAATTGGAAATAATGCAGCTCTATGGCTGATTTAGACAATTTACAGTTCACCGTTTCAGAAGCACTAGGATTCTCCGTCTTCACTAGTCGTTTCGTGGCAACGTATTTCAACGCAGAAACTAGAAATTCGAATCGCTATGAAGTCTTCTTGCCATTTCTTTTTCAATCACCCTGGAACCTTGGAACTATACTAAGACTCTCAACCGCAAGTGGGCTCGCCTTATGTAGCCGCGACACGGACAACGCAGAAAACGTAGTTCTATATAAGATCACACACAAAAGACGAGTCACGTGATAGCTAACCTCTGTTGGGGTGTGACGTCATTGAGCGTGCCTAAGCTGCACGGACAAAGAGAAAACACTGCTGCTGTATTGTGTGACGTCACCGCCTACGCGGAAGTGCATTTATCAAGCCGTTGTCTGGCAATGCGTTGACATGTCACAATATGTTTCGTACTACGAATTTATATTGAAGTGTAACAAAATAGAACGTACTCGCTTAATTGTTCCTTTATTTCCCAAAGTTTTTCTCCTCAATTCAAGTCACCTGTATGAAATATGCTCAGATGATACCTACTGAAAAGAGCGGGTCGTCGTGGGACAGTTAAATATGGTCATGAGTACCGCGGAACTCGGATCCAGGAACGAATCTGCTGGCTAAGTCCAGCACCAATTCACCCGACCGACAGCTAGACAAGTTTGGTCTTCTTCTATTTGAAAATACTACAGTTTACTAGTTTCGTGTAATAGTAAGTTTGTGTGCAAAGTATTCAGTTTCAATTTCGGTTGGGCTGCATGCTGTACTGTCCAACGTTTTAAATTATTTTCCTGAATTTCCTCAGATACTGATTCAGATGCTGAGATAGTACCTCGAAACAAGCGACAACCGCCACCTTTCAAATTCTTTCCTACTCGTATGTTATTTACCAACATTACTTATCAACTATTTTGGTTATACAGCACCGAATTATATGGGAAGATGGGCAGGAATTTTAGGGGGCGCTGTTGTACTGAGATTAACCTAGACGAAGTGAAGAAATCCGCCAGAAATCAAAGCAAGTACTGCAGGTAACCTGACCGTAAAACGAACCGGGTACTTTGCAAATATAACGTTCGATCGTCGCCCCTACACCAAACTATACGGTGATATTTATATTTTGTAAGTTAACTAGCAAGAGATATTTATCGTGGTTTAAGTTTACTCTCACACTATGGAGTGGAGATTTATGGGACATCTCTGAGCCGTTAACAATGTGGATGGTGTCTTCTTACTGGCAGGCACTTCACTTTTAGCTCTCCAATAATGGTATTCTCTCTCGAAGTGAAATTAGATCTATTCAGTTCAAGCCAATCTGCACTGAAACTTAGACTACTTCTAGCATTCAATCAATTCATCAATATTCATTCTCAACGCTACTGTAAACATCATTAAATAACCTATGATAAATATAATTATTCATTCAGAGTTTCCCGTTACTTACATATCATTAATTGTTTATCAAAATGTGATCATTGTTTAATTTGTACTACTATTTCGTAACAAAATTAGATCTATTCTTCTCGTGGCTATGTAAGACATAAATTTTCTTTTTTAGACCCAAACTCCGTCCCGAAAGCTACTTCATCCATACATCATCATCCTCCGAGGAGAGATGCCCATGACATATTTCAAGGTGTTTTCGCTTGGAGGGATTTAAAATATGATTTCTCAGACAGTATCCGAATTGCGTAACTCTTAACAGAAATTAGGCTCTTTGCAGCGTCATGTCGGTTATTGGTTATAGATTCAACTCGTCCGCGAAACACCCTAATCAGAAAGTCACTTACAATTGATTCTACGCAATACACAATATTGTCACATGATTGAGTGACTATAGACGGGGTTTCGATTGGTCACCCGATTTATTGGCCACTGACTCGAGATTACGCTTAAAGTAACAGCGTCGCTGTTATACACACTCTGCAGATCACTATAACTACAGCATACATAGTCTTCCATGTCTCTTGTAGTCGTCTCCTGATAATGGTTCCTAATACTGTCCTCTGCTTACGTCCTTACAGTCTGGCACATATCCAAAAGTCAAAGTCAAAGCCAGATTTACTTCGCGACTGGCAGTTTACCGCCAATCAGTTCGTTTTGGCGTCAAGCCCCTTGAGACTCACGATCAGACTTTTATTTCTTTGAACTGAACAGTTGCGATCATAGTCCTTATGTAATACCGTCTCTGAGTAGAAGATTGGTTTGTCTCTTATGAATATGCTTGGCCTTTCATTAAGTGTACATATCGCAGATATGACATGTTATTGAAAATTCTTCCTTTTGCGCTATGTAGAAGTCCTCTATCAGTACAGGCTTTGCAAAGCAGATCATGCCTATCTTACGAATCTTATGCTACATCGGCAGCTTAGTCAACTTATCCTAGAGTAAGTGGGAGTCAGAACTACTTCACGGCTAGCGGTTTACTGCAAATTATTTCGGTTTGCAGACAAGCCCCTAGAGACTCACGACCAGTAATTTTATTTTCCAAATGAACACTTGCAGTTATAGTCCTTATATAACTTCCTCTCTGACGAGATGATGGGTCTGCCGTTTACAATTGCTGCTTGACCTCGCAAGCGCGGTCATTCTCAGGTCCGAGTCCAGCGGGACTCGTGACCAAATTTTACTGTCTCAGATTCGAGGTCTGCGCTAGTCGAGCCCCAACTTAACCCACTAAACTCTGCCTCGCTTGTAACCCCTAGACACGGACCAACAGAAAACACCGTTACTGTATTGCTGAGTGAATGTATGTTGCGGGCATTACCTAGCACCGGGACTATATGCCAAAATATGTATGCTCTCGGAATGTACTTGAATATATTCGCACACTTTAAAATACCTGCTATGGAACTCTTATGGATGTGTGGAGGGTTTCACTTAATGACGTACCAATTTAGCTCACAGAATTGAAATTATCTAGTGTGGTATCTTATATATACAGAAAACATATATTTGAGTAGAACCTGCATATTGGAACTAATGACCTAACTTTGGAGGGCAGTACTGCATACTTTCTAGATGCTATGTTTGATACGTTTGTTATAGCAATGGCCTTTATATTCAATTATGAAAATACAAGTATAACATTTCAAAATTAATCACTTTGTAAATTGCATATATTCGAAAAATATTTTTTCTTTGTATTACGTTAACATCCATAATATCAATAAATGTGTGAGAAATTTTCATAGAGCATAATGAGGTCTATATTTTTATATCATGAACAAATTTTTGTCAATGAAGTATATTCAAAGAAAATTAATACATTTATTTTTCGCTTCATATAAAGTATGCGCTATATTGGATTCATATGAACAAAGTTTTAATCCACGTGACAATCTTTAATGTGGCCCCAATGGATATACAATCAAAATATATCAAGTAGTTTCAGAAATGCAATATGTGGACGGCGGGACGGACGAACAGTTAAGCTGGCAGATATGACCTCCTCTTTGTGCGTTTATTTTCATCCTTTCGCTCCACGTTTACGTGTAGTCAAGAACTAACTCCATGGAGCTGAGCCCTTCTTGAGAAGCCGCCAGTTGTGCCGCTACTCAATATATATGGAACCTGAAGTTTGATTGGGGTGTTCACAAGAGCCCTCCACTGGTCCCTATCCTGAGCCAGATCAATGTTTAGTAACTAATGTCAACATAAATTCTCGTCAGCATTAGCAGTGCGGCGAAACGTCACGGTTGAGTGATTAAACCACCCGCTTCGATATTCGAACATAGGACCTCAGGAGTACTAATTACTAATCATTATGTCACTACAACAGCCAACTGTGTCCTATTCTGTGGTACTACACCGGAATCAGCTTTGTAGGCCGAAGCAACATCGAGGTAAACCTCAGTCAATATACCCCGCACACCGACCCTGTATCACCTGCCTGTGTACACAAGATAAGCTCTCTCCTGAGCGGTCATGATGTGCTGCAGAGAAAGGTGCTCTTTACGATGGAAAAAGGAAATGTAATAAAAATTATGGTCAGTGTTTTTGAGTTACGTACTGACAAGTTATGTCTCAAAGCTTAGGAATATTGTAGTTCTTTCCATGACAAGGAATAACTTCGCACGGAAGAGAAAGTCACGCGGAGAATGTTCAGAGAATAACAGATTGCATAATCGCTCACGGAAATCAATAGGTATATGTGGTCATCACGGAAGGATGGATTGTCTACAACACAATCACTGAACCGAAGAAGCCTTACGGATTTTGTCTTGAATATATGACAAAATAACGTAAACTGACCGCCGAATATTATAGTGGTCGTCAAATCTAAGAGGAAGAAATGAAAGGGGAATGTAACACTGAAAAATCCGTACAACATTTTATTCGTAAAATGCGATGTGTAAAACTCAATTGAGAAACATGTGTATAGAGAAAAGTATAATATTAAAACGAATGTTAAAGAAAACCGAGCCGGGATAGCGTAGTCGGTATAGCGACTGGCTAAAGGCTGGACGACAGAGGGGTCGGAATTCGAGTCCCGGTAGGGACAATAATTTTCTTTTCTCCACGTCATCCAGACAGGCTCTGTGGCCCACCCAACTTCCTATCCAATGGATATCGGAGGATCTTTCCCTGGGGGTAAAGCGGCAGAGGCGTGAAGCTGACCCCTCACCTACACCTAGTGCCGAGATCAAGAATATATGGATCTATACATCGACTCCCCCACACGCCTTCATGGCGTAGTGCTTAATTAGTTAAGCACAGGAACAAATTTACCTTTATCTTACTTTCTCTTCCATCTCATTATTCCCTTTTATCTTCAGCAAAGGGATGACATTTTAACCTACTGCACCCTTATTACTGTTACAGATGCCAAATGTTGTTCCACCTACGCCGACCTCTTTGCTAACACATTATGCGCAACAGTGGATATCCCTGGATTGTCCTCATTTCCAAGCGCTCCGTCCCATTTTCTCTGTTATGTCGGAAAGCTTCTGCAATATCCCCACTTCTGTTAATTTCCTGTGTATTTCAGCCCTCAGGGACGATTTAACCTGACGTCCGAGAATCGTTCACGAAGTCAGGTTCCTGTGTGCCTACAAACGATTCTGTTCAGAAAATTTAGCATTGCGTTATGAAGATATCCCAGTATGCTTCAACATGAATGGCGTGAGCAGATAAAACAGGTTAATTATTAACTGATATTTCTGGAGCTCTAACGCCTGGCCGAGTTGAACTACAATGGTCCGAGAAGACTGAGCAAATTTATGTGGCACTGATATGTTGGGATTTTGCGGTTAGTCACTGGCTTCCCACCGCATCGGCCCGCGTTCGATCGCGTGTCTGGTCAAGTGGGATTTGTGGTGGACAAAGTGGCGCTGGGGCAGCTTTCCTCCTAGTACTTCGGTTTCCCCTGCCAATCTTTATTCCACCAATTGCTGCACAAGCACCCTCACCTATCATTTGGGGCTGGTACAATAGGCCAGAAATGGCCGCAGTACAAGGGACTTAGTCCCACACCACTAAAATTAAAAAAAAAAGTTTCGTTCTTGAACATTCAAAATTAAAGACGTCCAATTCATAATGAAAATGTAGATAGAATAAACAAAACATCAAAAGTAATGACGTATGTTGGGCCTTCGAGAATTTTCTCTAGAAAGTGCTAAACATCGCACTCATCACAAAATGTTTCATGTTAGAAGATCTTCAAGTTTGCTAAGTCATCACATCTCCTTTCACATTTTCAGGTCAACTGTACCAGATTGCTGAAGAACTGTACAACACACAACTAGCCATCAAAGTACTGGAGGAAGTGACATCTGTTCCGGGTACACGGAAGGTCCTTGTCAAGTTCCGGGTAGATTTCGATAATCGTGAGTTTATCCTGTCGCGGACGGACAAGAGGACACACCTGGAGAGACTCACTCTGCCTGCCGTCCCCTGCTCAGTCCTCATGCGTCTCTTCCCATTCGGCCTCGTCTTCAATGAGGACATGCGCATCCTAGCCGCCGGAGAGAAGCTCCTCCAGGTGTGCGGCACAAATCCTGACGTCCTCCTAGGACAGTCCGTCACTGACAGCTTCAAGCTTCGGCGTCCTAGGGGCATCACCTTCACTTGGAAAAATGTAAGATAATATTTTTTTTCCTCTGTAAAATAATAAAATTAATTAAAGGGTTAAAGTAAAGCTATCCCTGTAACAGGGCGTGGAGGCCCATAGGGTTGTGAGAGGTCGAGGCTCCCACATTTTCTAGACAATCGGCTCACAGAGAGCGGTGAGGTTGTCAACCTTATGCGCCTGCCGCCCTTTACCCTCAGGAATATTCATGATACTCATTTCTATTAGATTTCTTAATAAGTCTAGTAGCGGCAGAAGGGAATATGGGTATCTCCCAGTATCCTAGCAGCAGCAGAAGATTTACACACGTATCCTAGCAAGGACACTATCTTTGGCAATATCTTATTGTCTTAACGATAGCATTGCAATTATAAACTCATTGTTATCACTATCACATTCTTTTCATGTTCTCATTGTTTTCAAATTCCCTCTGTTGTTACGATTCTATTGTTTTTCCCATCCCGCTATTCTCATGATCCCAGTTTCTTTCTTACAGAGGAAATAATTGCTAAACGCGTTATCTTGAACTCGACCCATCCACATTTTCAAACGTCCAAAGCCACCCCAAAGAAGTCCTCTGTTATCATTTCAAATCTGGCCTAAATAGGTACAACGATGTGGAAATATATATAGAACAAACAAACAAACAAACAAACATTCTTCTTTACATAGAGAGGCAGAACTCTTCGTAGTTACAACTTTACATAAAATCTGACAACACAACACATACCATACTGAGACCTGCCCTTGTTTCATGTTGACTTACTTGCCACATTAAGTATATTTTGTATGAATTTGGGGGGCAGTGATGATCTGGGTTCACAGAGTGGCGTAGAAGTAAGGAAGAGTTATTGTAATAGTCATCTGTTAATTTAAACCAATAGAAATTAAGATAACACTGAATTATTCGGACGTCAAATAATTGAAATTTAGGATTTTGAAGGATGCTTGTAAGGATATGTGGACAGCTCAACTGACTTTACTAAAGGACGGCCGAACGTCTTAAGAAGCCGTTGGCTATGATTCGAGGCCGTAAGGACGCCAATTCTCTACCACTCAACTTAAGGAATACAGCAATTCTGTATTATAAATCCACAGATAATGGTTCGGAATTTAGACTTCGATAACATAAGACATAATTAAAATTTTGCTGGAACATAAGTTTTTGAGCTTACTTTTGCACGATTTTAACTTCAATTTACGCACCCCATTTTCCGCGGAATGCGTTATTATCAACGACCAGAAAGAACCCCGAGAAGATGCAGTGATATATGACTTTTTTAAAATTCGGAAAATAAGCTTAATTAATAATCACGGTAACGAACCGGAATCATTAGAGCTATAACCAGTTGTTGGTTACATGTTCGATTCGAGGCAGAAGTATAAGCAAGCGCATTCTGGTGCCCACCCAGAGTCCTACAAGCCTGTAATGGATACGTGTGTTCCTTTACATGAGCTTGAAGCTGAACATTCACAGCTACGTGGTACACCTTCAATCCCCGCGCATCTTGCCTCTGTCTTAATGGTCCTAGCAGTCACCGGTAACTTTCATTGCATTGATACTGTCTGGTGTAACAGTTTCACTAATTTCAAGGAAAAAAGTCCACGTTTTAACATCTGTGTAGATTCTTTACTTCTCAGTTACCTACATCTACTTTTAAGGGCCAAAGATAAATCCGCCTTTACGCATCTACTCTGAAGGATATGAAGGAAACAAAAAGCCCTGTTGGATATTGAAAGTATTAGTGAATGTACTATATTGATTTTGTAGGGCCAAAAGCTTTATTGCGAAAAAACGTACGAACGAGCAAACTTCATAATTCTAGCATGAACAAAAATGGGGGTTTCTCCTATGATATGGGCGTTTATATTCTTCGGAAAACACTGCGGGTTAAACAAGAATATGACAGGTAATTTACGCAGAACACATGGTGAAGTGAGAAACGGATACAGAAGTTAGGTTGTAAAAATGAAAATTAAGATAGCACTAGGGACAGCAGGTGTAGATGAGAGAATTATATTTAACAAAGTATAGATATTGGCAGCGCGTAAAATCAAGGCACAAAAGATATTAAAATAGACTGAGAAGCAGGCTGTGACAATGTACTTCTGGATAAAACACAACTTGACTTTTGTTGCAGACACTGTACCTGCATTCTGTGCTGTTCGAGCTGGAAATAATCCGGACGCCGAAGGCGGAAGATGAGTTGAGCGCAGCTGCTGTGGAAGTTACGCACAAGCCGACACTGCCCCTCCTCCTGGACCGCCGACGAGGCAGTCAGGGCACCCGCAGCATCTTGCTCAAAGGGCAGATGAAGTACATCGACGACATCAAGGCTATCGTATTTCTGTGCAGCCCTCTGTAAGTGAAAGTGTTACCCTTGCAGTAGGAATGCAACAGGGAAGTCCAACTAAACGTCTATGTATCCACAGTCCGTCAATAATGCAACATTTGTTTATTCACCATTTAACACTTAACACAATATGTTTCGGCCATAGATGGCCATCTTCAGGTCGAAACATGTTGTGTTAATTGTTAAATGGTGACAAATAATTGTTGCATTATTGATGGACTGTAGATACATAGACGTTTAGTTAAAGATTTGCAACAGGACGCTGAAATACAGAATTGCAAAAGAGACCCAAATGAGAAAAGCGATATTTGAATATTTCCTACATTCGAAATGCTGTGGAGGCATATCACTGATTTCAAGCACGTTATACAATATGTGAAACCACAATGGCGGCATAATGAGATAGTTCAAGCGATGAAAAATGAAGCTTTGACACGACGAAGTGATTAAATTACTCCATCAGCTGCGCCCGCCAATTTTTGTCTCACGTTGTTATGATCATTCAGACTAAACACATTTTGAGCATATGTGGCAATTCATTCACCACAGGGGATCAAAATCGCGGTTCTGTTGTGACACGCCAGTAGGACACAGACACGTATCAGGGTAACAGATGCAGTAAGTTAATGTAAGTTACTTTCCTTCATTTTATTCCGTCTCCACAACAGGAAGTATGGACACACCATACATTCGTCGTTTCTTACAATATGCTTCGACTCTTTAAGCCATCATCAGGTATTTGACTTTTTACATTCACCTGTATTCGTCTACTGGTATTCCTACATTTACCAGTGTTTACATATCGAAATATTGGCTTTTTAGTCATATGTAATGCCGTTGTATACAATAAGGTGTGTTCACCTCTGAGATTAAATGTTGATTTTTAAAATGTTAAATCATTGAAATTATAATTAAACATACATAACTGTTTTCTCATGTTTTTCTGAACATAGTAGTTTTGTGTAGATGTATCTCTTCTACCGATGTACACGTATTTCCTTGTGGTTCTTCTGGTGCTGGTATTGATGTGGCATCTGTTTTGTTGGTTTGTGGGTATGTGATTGCATTTAATTCCCAGTTATTCACCTACACGGCCACATATAATCTATGCGGTTAAGAAAGTGTTCTTAAATTAATAAATAAATAATTCTACACGATTAGTTAGAAAAACACGATTAGATCGCCATTTCATATTTGGAAGTGCCACTTTAAGAATCTATTTTTGAATGCTGCTGGAAATACATGTATTACAGTACCGGGATTTTAATTAAGTAGTTACTATAGGATTCTGACGATGGTGTATAACACACTGATATATTGGGTTTTTGGACTTTATCCATCGTCCTGGTTTTTAAGATAACTAATAAAAACACGACGTTTCGGAAACTGGATCTGTTTCCGTCCTCAGGTGAAGGAAAACACCTATTCTGTTGGGTCCGTTAGAAAGAGCTAGCCTCAATCACTGGACTGGACCAGTGGACCAGTGATTGAGGCTAGCTCTTTCTAAGGGACCCAACAGAATAGGTGTTTTCCTTCGCCTGAGGACGGAAACAGATCCAGTTTCCGAAACGTCGTGTTTTTATTAGTTATCTTAAAAACCAGGACGATGGATAAAGTCCAAAAACCCAATATATCAGCGGGATTTTAATGTTTGTTTGTAAATACGAACAAATAGAATTTTTGAGACTTTTCTCTTCCGCATAAGAAGCAAGTCGCAGTAATGCTGAGACTTTTCTCTTCTTTTTATTAATATATATGCAATCTACTGCCGAAAATTGAACGTCCTTTTGTAAGATTTCAGTTTTGAGAACAGTTGAATATATTGCGAATCCTCCCTTTCATTCTTTCTAACAAAATTAAATCTTTGTTTAATCAAGGATTTTACCCTTCACTGTTGTTCGGGCCCTTTGTTATGTTGCAAATCCTTTTATGTTGAACATCTTCATCATTCAGTGCTGTCGGGATCAAAATGTCCGATGCGAAAACTTCGTCCTAGAGGAGGAGGCAAATTGTAGATTATCTGAGTTACAAGCAAATATCAATTTATTTATATAGGTGTATATAATGGTAGACCGTTGATGGTCATGTACTTGTATGTATGTTGCATGGCCATGTGTGCTCGCTGTGTCATTCTCGCTGGAGTTTTCAATTACTTACACGGGTGGAAGATCCGTCTTCGAAATTGAATCATCTGAAAAATAAAAATATAACAGTAGTCATTATTTTAACGGAGAAAGAACAAACTAGATAAAGTTATGGAAGGGATAAAGGAAACGAAAAAAGAGGAGATGAAAGGTACGAAGAAAATTATTTCCCATTGAATTTCCCCCTATTTTAGATATACACGTACTTTACGCTTTGCTTCAACAAATTTAATAATTATGCTGTAGCTAAATTAGAACAAATGCATTTGTGTGGTCCTGCATCAGTATCCATCCTCTAAACATATCTCTGATCGAGGATATCTCGAAAAGATAACAAATTCAGAAGCCTTCTGAGGCACACTCCTTGTCCTGTTGCATAACGACTCTATATAAACGATTCCCTTCCCAAAGGTAAAGACTGCGAAACACATTTTCATTTCTGGGAGCATAGTCACAGGAATAACTGCGAAACATATTTTCATATCTGGAAGTATAGTCACTGCGAAACATACGAGTATCTTCGTAACTGGTAGCGTAGTCACAAGAATAACTGCGAAACATATCTTCATATCAGGGAGCCTAGTCACAGGAGTAACTGCGAAACATACGAGTATCTTCGTATCTGGCAGCGTAGTCACAAGAATAACTGCGAAATATACATATCTGGGAGCATATTCAGAGGAATAACTGCGAAACATTTCTTCCTATCTGGGATCATAGTCATAAGAACTCCATACTTTAATAAAACACTTGGTTTATTCATACTACAGTTTGAAGCTATTTTTGTCCACAGATGTTCCATCTACAGAACAAAAGCTGCAAGTAGCGTAAGTAGGGGATGGAGGGAGGGAGTACTAAGAGCTGCCCCAGGCTCAGGCTGTTGTCGGAAGAGGTATTTTAGTTACAAAACTCAATATAAACTTAGAACGATAAAAGAGGGCTCTCAGATAAATTGCTGTCGGTTGGGCGGCAAAATTCTGCAGCGGGATCCAAAATAGTTACTTTCGTCTCTGCCCATCGGGCTAGTATAATCCGTTTAAACGAAGTCAGGGTAAATGCAGCTGTTTTTACGGTTCTTATTTTACAGAATAAATAACCTGGATGAGCTTCCAAACATGGGATTGTACTTCAACGACCTTAACCTGCACGGCCTAAGCCGTGAAATGGTCTTAGCCGGATGGCAACACTGTTCTAGGTAAGAAATATTTCATAGTTTAATGTGTTTGTAATTAATTAAGCATTAATTAATTAATTAAGCGGAAGTATAGCTCTGCCACCATTAACCTCTGCACTGAGTGACCAGCTTCGAGTCACTGATGTTTTACACCCGCAAAAATAGACTCCCCCCCCCTCTCCGTACCCTTTGGATTTGAAACTGGATGGGTCTCAGAGCTGGTCTAGAAATTATGGAGGAGAGAAAAATCTCTTACTCCTACCGAGAATCTAACCCCTATTCCGCTGTTGTCCAGCTCGTAGCCTAGTCGCTATACCGACTGAGCCACCCTGTCTGTTATTTCTGTAAACGTATTCTAGCAGAGTTACACAGAATTGGTTGTTTTCTTGAAGAGGAGGGATTATCTCGTGTTATTCCTTCTCCATGTCTAGAACAAACCGGAAGTTTGAATGTCTCCTAGCTCACCTTCACAGCAGTGACAGGACTACGCGGACAGGACCAAGAAACGAAAATCACTCACCCCTCAGATTAGGGCAATGTAGGGAGGGTGAAGACTGTGGGAGGCTAGGAAATAATTTCTTTCGATGATAACCTTGTCCTAGTATACGAAATGTATAGGAAATCCAGGATGTATTTCAAAACAATTCGTTTATAGCATTAAAATGGTAATAAGTATACAAACGAAACTATCAGAGTACATAAGGCAAATTGAGATACGTGTTGTCCCCAGACTTGAGCTGATGTTCGAGAGAGCTGAGCAGAGATCTTTGGAGCTGGAGAGAAACTACACCCTTCTTGACTGCTGGAAGAGGAGAGGTGACGAACTGCTGTACTCCATGATCCCCCGTTCGGTTGCTGACAGGCTGCGCACCGAAAAGAATTCACTCAATACATGTCAGGTACTTCCATAAATGGCTGGAAACCTATTATTGTTGCTTGGGGTTATGCTTCAGCCTTTACTAGTGTGACTACAGAGAAGGTATAAATGTACTGGAAATGTACTGGAATGCTAGAACTCGGTGGTTCATTGCATACACATTAGTTCCCACCAAAGAATCCTATTCGAATCAAATAAATCCACTTTTTATTCTCACACAACATTTCCTTCCAACTTATTACAATATTAACTTGCCATCTACGTCCAAATTTCGCAAGTTGTCCCTTCTCTTTACTTATCCCAGTCGGGTCCATCAGTCGGGTAAATTCCTGCTGGTCCCCGCTAACACAGTAATTTTTAATTCCGGGTTCCGGTTTCAGCGGAAGTCACTACCATATTTTTCTGTCTCGCGACTCTATGATTAGCGTAACTGCTGACTTTACAGCTATCATGAAAAAAATGGTGCATTATTTATTCCTCATCATTCTCATGCGCACTACATGTTCTGGCCATCCAATTCTCCTTGATCCTCTTATTCCGATTCCCTCTCTATGAGTTTATTCCATGATTTTGTGCAATGAACTGACGAAATTGTTAATACAGCGTCACATGTAGATTATCCGGCTATTTACAGACGATCATCTAGTTTCTGATATTCTGATAAAAAAAAAGTCATGTTGCAGGACAATTCTGAATGAAAAAAGAAGCAGTCATGGTCTATTTAAGCTTCTCTCTCGATTCTGCAGTGGAGCCTTGCAAAGACTCCGATGAATCAGGGACACATTAGCCGGTCAGCGACCAGTATTCGAACCGGGTGCTTCATGAACAAGACTCAAGAGCTTTACAGCTGCGTTAATCGGCTAGGTGTTTCATATGGGAACTGTCGAATGGTTTCTATGACGTAGTGTGGTGGAAACTTCCACTTGATCTCACTTCTCAAGACTGCTTGGTCTGCTTTGTCGATCCAGACCGTTTCATTTCCACTTGACGGGTTTTTAATGAGGAAACCGAGGCACAATAAACGTCAACGTCTGCGGAAAATGAAAGACAAAACCTATCTGGGTTACAAGGCCGCGCCATAGCTCAAGCGGTTAGTCGCTGGCTTTCCATCGCGGCAGCCCTGGTTCGATCCCGGGTCTGGCCAAGTGGGATTTGTAGTGGAAAAAGTGGGGCTGGGGCAGGTTTTTTCCGAGTACTTCGGTTTCCCGTGCCAATCTTCATTCCACCAATTGCTCCACAATCACCCTCACCTATCATCTGGGGCTAGTACAATATGCCAGTAGTGGCCGCAGAACAAGGGACTTAGTCCCACCCTACTATATATCTGGGTTACAACAAATGAGCTCAATGTCAGAGCTCTTTACATCGAGCAGGCTGTAGCTACAATGTTTTAGGCCTCTTTTGTCAGTTACAATTTCGATTCTCTACCGGAAGGACCGCTATCATTACTGCAGTTCAGCGGCGACTCGACAAATATCTCCAGGACGTTGCCGATGCTGTTTGCACCGTCTCATTTCAAGCTATACAAATTCCCTAGTTGAATCGGCGAAGATAAATAACGTAAGAATCAACCAGAGCATTTTGTTTATATTTCAAATTATCGTGCCTTGCACTTGAGGTGGCAGCGATTGTGGTTCATTGCAGTTTCCTTCAATACAGGTAACGATCGTTATAATGGACTAACGGGGAGTTGTTGGTTAAAGCCGATGTCCGCGGTAACAGAGTGAAGGATGTTCCCTGAAGAACACCACAGGACCCAGCCAGTACAAGCAATAAACATAGAAACACATAATATGATTACATAAAGGTTTCTGTACTGAAGTTCTTTTTTATTTTTAACAGATTCCTGACTACAAAATCTTTCTAGTGCCTCGATACTGCTAAAAATTCACAGCCAGATTTTATCCGTTATATTGTAAATCCTTCATATCCTGGTCCCTTATACCAAAGATTTACTGCTTTTACTTTTTTTGAGAAAAATGCCATCCTAGTTGGCTTGATTGATATAAAGTGATACGGCTCTCTTCTCCAAGCATTCTCTTTACTTTGTTTATCACTGCAGCACACTTCTTTCCACTCTATGCCCCATCCTATGAAGCAGCAAACGTCTCACCTCTGGCTCCGGCAGATACTGTTGCAGTGCAAATAGAATGAATGGTTCCTTACCTTTCCAGAGAGAAGCTGCGGATAATACTTCCTGAAAACAGAATGTACAGATTACGTACGAAGCATTATATTCATCACTTTTTCTTTTTCATCTTCTCCTGATTCTCGTTTTCTTGTTCTTCTCGTCTTTCATGTTTTCCTTTTATGGGTCTATATCTCAAAGTTCTTTTCTGTATTTTTTCTCTTTCTCAAGTTTTTTATTATTTTCTTCCCTCTTGGACTCAACATCTTCATATTTTTTCAATTTTTGGTTTTTCTTTTTTATCTCACCTTTGTCTTCTTATCCTCACTTTCCCCTCATCCTTCGTATTACTCTAATTCTCATTCTATTCCCCTTTTCCTCCTCTCCATTTCACTTTCCTTTCATCTGTTTTCGACATCTACACATGCATGCAGCTTGTTTTAGCCCAATTGGGGTGAAATATTTCAATGTTAAGACGTGCCGAGAAATGAATATTCTCTGTATGTACGCAATCGGAGACAATACGTATATCTGCCTGCCTCGTGTCAGGGACAGTTCAGTTTCGAATATCGACCTGGAGACTGACTCAAGTTCCGTGATTTTCTCAGTATATCCAAGCACATGCTGAGATTGAACCTTAAAACTGACCACATATGCTTCCTCCCTTTCCTAATTTACAACTATCCCATCACCGGACGGTGTATGACCGAAGCAACTCAAAATGCATCCTAAAATATTCGTAAAGCAAGTATTAATGTCACATTCATATACTAATGCAACATATACTTGGCATTCATTGAGATAATATTGCATCTTCTGTTAAAACTTGTGTTCTAATGCATGAAATTACCAAATTTATAATATACAATTTTAATTCTATAATCATTATTCTGTGTACTCAAGTTTCGGCCTAAAATATTAAATGTAGTGGACATTATCTTGTTCACTTCCAGTCCTTCGACGCGGTGTCCGTTCTGTTCTGTGAGCTGGTGGACTTCAGTTCTTCAACAGTGCAGGACGCCATGGACGTTGTTATGAGCATGAACGCAGTCTTCAGCTGTTTCGATGCCCTCATGGATCGCTACAATGTCTACAAGGTATGAGAATTATAAAATATCATAATGTAAAATGTAATTAGCCAGTTCTTAGGATATTACAGGCTATGCGTAAATTGAATTATAAGTCGACATTCTTGTCCGTTCACTATGAAAAGTTTAAAAAATTCTCATTAGTTTCACTAACTGTATAGCCATCTCTCTGACTGTCCGTATCTCCTTTTGTGTCCATCTGTGGGCATCTAACAACTCGAGGACTGCTGAATGAATTATCATGTAATACGATACTGGAAAATTTTGTTAAAATTATTGAATAAGTTCCAGTTTTTGTTAAAATGGAACAATAATTGACACTTTACGTAAAAACCTGCATGAGTCTCTGTGTTCATCAAGAATGGAAACCCACACATGCCTAATGAAATATGAGTGTTTCGAATGAACGTTGTAGAGAAAAATTAGTCACATGTTTTACACTCAATACAATTTTTACTCAAGTTTTAAGGTTAGGCCTATCGAAATTATTAAAGGAAAGAGAAAGAACGTGCCTTAATTTTTACACTGTGCTTAGTACCTTCTAACTCCTCCAAAGTTGTGTATAATTTGAAACATCCAACATTATATGCAAAAGAAACTCAACAATAAACCGGAATATGCACACAATGAGTAGAAAGTACAAAGCAGAATCAAAACCGTCATGCTGAGTCTGACAGAAGAGGGTAGCATACACTAAAACACGAATTTCAACATACTGCGTCCAAAAAGGAGATTTATCAATAACAGCTCTTAAACACTAATTAATTTACAAGTATGTGGAAAACCTTTGATTCATTTCACCTGTAGTATTTTCGACATTGTTTATTCATTGAGAAATATGTGATAAAGCACTAATATGATGTTTCTGGAATCCAGTCTTTAGGTATCTTCTCTTTTTTAGCGGCCTCCGTAGTCTAGAGGTAACGTTCCCACCTCATGACTCGTAGTACGCGGGTTCAAAAACCCGGCGGAGGTCGTGGAATTTTTAAGGGCGGAAAAATTCAGGGAATAAGTCCTCCGGGAGGGACTTCAAGCCGTGGGTCCCGTGTCGTAGATTTACGGCACGTAAAAGAACCTCGTGTCTCTAGGAGACCTCTGAGCAAAATTATGCAACATGTCCCGCCCAAGTAGTTTCCAATTCCTCCGGTAGATGGGGGAAGTATTAGGTGCCACTGCCAGAGGAGGGGGGACCTCTTTGACAGAAAGGAACTAACTATTAGATACCACTGCCAGAGGAGGTTGGAACCTTGCTGGCAGAAAGGGGCTGATAGTAAGCACCAGTACTGGTAGGGTATGGAGACAGTAGAAATTAAAGGGGGACGCACAATGGACCACTAACCGGTCTAAGTGCATGGGGAAACCCACCCCCTCATTACGGAATACGGAATCTTCTCTTTCTTTGCGCGGGTTATTTTATGATGCCAATAAGATAAAGTTGTCTCTGTACTTAACTATTTAAACACTACCCCACGAAGGCGTATACTGGCAGGAATCAGGCTCTAGAATGAAACCCACCAATTAGTATTCGAAGGGTTCCAAGTTCGATCCCGAAAATAAAGTTTATTATATAAAGAATCCCTTGGTGGCGAAGATATTATGCGCTTTTGGCGTCAAGGCCACTGTGGTCGACTTTAACTCAACTTATGTGGAGTAAATATTTTGGAAATTCTGCACTCACAATTTCTGTCACTCCAGGTTGAGACTGTGGGGCAGGTGTATATGGTAGTGAGCGGTGCTCCAGAGTACACACCCCAGCATGCGGAGAACGTTGCTGATGTCTCCCTCTGCCTACTCCGGCACGTCAAGCAGCTTCAGTTGCCTTCAGGAATCAGCATACAAATTAGAATCGGTCAGTTGCTGGGAGTTTCTTTATACTCGTATAACTCAGAACCGCCTCTGTACATATCTCTTAACTATTCATAATTTAAACTCGTCTTCAAATTTTATTCATCAAATATATATTCTCTGTAGTTTAAACGACTCTGTACATCACGCAACAATCCATCATTAATGACAGTGGGTCCATACTCTTTTCTTATTCATGGACTTGCAGAATATAATTCCCATGACCAGTTCTTCACTCCTCAATATTGACAGCATTAAGTTCCTCCGAAACTTTGGTATCCATCTAATAGACTACTTAGTGAATAAACTAAAAAATGACAAAATATTGTAAATCTTCACCATATGAAAGTCTCGAATCTCATGTGTCTATTATCAAAGTTATAAAATTTACTACTTTATAGGATTTCAGCTTCTCACGGTAGTGGTTATTGAGGGTTATATCCCAGAAAATAGAACTCTTCAGTAACAAATTTATTTGCTATTAAAGCCAAAGAGCTTGATAATATGTAACTCACACATAACACCCGAAACTACAAGTCACGTACTTAAAACGTAAGAAGTAAGCTATGTCGCAGACATTTTTACAGTACCTGGTGTTACCTAACGAAAATCCGAGTACTTCGGTTTTCCTTGCCAATCTTCTTTCCACCAAGTTCTCCTTCATCATAATCACCCAGGACAGGCTACAATAGACCAATCAGTGATCGCCGTGCCGAGTGGACCCAGTTGGACTTCACCTCCCACTAAACGAATTAAAAAAGTAAATTAATAATTACTTAACGAAAAAATGAGATCTCTGTGGAGAAAAATAGTAATATCTAACACAAAATACATATCTATCTATCTATCTATCTATCTGTCTATCTATCTGTCTATCTGTCTATCCATCTATCCATCCATCTATTTATCTATGTCTTCATAGCCCTTGTGAATCTTGGCCGCTTTTTCGGTTTCTTAATCTATACACAGTCGGCAGGACTCCTTGGACGGGGGATCAGCCCGTCCCAAGGCCGCTACCTACACACAACATAAACGCAGTGACGGTGAACCATGGCTGGAAGGCTGTGAGTTGGAGTCATTTGTTGAAAATTGACGGTTGAGTTAGGTGTGAGAGAGTCACGAGCCAGTAAGGATGTAAACAGACGAGACTGTTGCAAACCGTTACGAGGCAACGTGAAGTGAAAAGAGGAGAATTATCGTGTGCTGTAGTGAGTAGTTAAGTGCTTGATGTAGCGTCAACCTTATACACGTAATTACCTTTAGCTAAGATTTATAAGTGTTCAATATTTCCAATTACTAATCCAAACCCCGTATCTAGTCACTAATACGTGATGAAACTAATACATTGTAGCAATAGATGTCGAATTATTTTAATTTGAATCCCAGTCTACTGTTTTTATAATTGGTTTTGTGTCGGCAATATAAGTCGACAATGATATGCAATGTAAGAAGAAAAATTTTCTCCACAACTTAGAAACCTTAGTATGAACTGATTAACAAGGTTCCTTGACTCTGCAGCTTGTCTCCTACATTGCAATCTCTTCTGAATAACAGGAATCCACTCTGGTCCTGTGGTTGCTGGAGTCGTGGGCCTCAAGGTCCCTCGATACTGTCTGTTTGGAGATACCGTCAACACTGCAGCCAGAATGCAAACCACAAGCATGGTGAGTACCTTGTCACGAAACGCTAATACACTTAACTGCAAAATATTCGTGTGTATTTTCGGATTGAAATCGTAAGGTTCTGTCGTAGTGCAAGAGATGTATGTTGTTAGTATACAATTGTTTTTCCTTTGGCGCTTTAGCCCCAATTTGGGCCTTGGCCTACCTCCATGAAACTCTCCGTTTCATGTATCCAAATACAACGTCTATATATAATTCTATTATTGTCCGACAAGGGTTGATCCCAGGATCGTTATCAAAGACACAGTAATACAAATTCTTACGTTTTTGTTAAGCTTTACATTAACTAGCCGAGTCCTTGAGAAGCCAAAAGTTGCTCAGCTACTCATGAGTATCCCACCACTTTATGGAACCCAATGGTTCATTACTCCCGACCGATGGTGTCTCCACCTTATTGCGGTGGTGGGGTTTGACAGCTCCTAAGACCCTGAGAGCTATGCTGGGATAGCCTGGTTCTCCAGAGGGTTGGGCGTGAGGCTAAAATCTCACCCGGTAAAAACTAAATTGTTCTGAAGACAGATAATCAGCCTCGGGTGGGTGGAAGAATAGAGAAAAATGGAGGCAGATTGTTCAGGAGGTCAAAGCCCATCCTGAGCTATAGAGCCGAGGGGAAGGAAGGAAGGAAGGGAGGAAGGAATGGTTCATTACCGTGTTTAAAACAGCCCGCCACTGGTCTCTATCCTGAGCCAGTTCAATGCAGTCCACTGCACCCCCCTAGTTCTCCAAGATTAATTCTATCCATGGGTGTGTATATTTATATGTGTGTGTGTGTGTGTGTGTATAATAGGGA
Organism: Cryptotermes secundus; assembly: GCF_002891405.2. Lineage (NCBI taxonomy): Eukaryota > Metazoa > Arthropoda > Insecta > Blattodea > Kalotermitidae > Cryptotermes > Cryptotermes secundus. The sequence continues at coordinate 1,019,808 of NW_019736411.1, forward strand.
TACGTCAGTCAGCATAGCGACTAGACTGCGGACTGGAGGGTCGAGGGGGCGGTGTTCGATTCCGGAGAGGGGCAAAAGATTTACTTTTCTCCATAGCGTCCTGAACGGCTCCGGGACCTATCCAGCATCCTATTAAGCATAAACGATACATATATATTTGTGTAAATATTTTAGTAATTGAGGGATTGCGGATCATCAAATTATTTGATTATTCATAACATCTTAGTCCATAATAAATTATTCTACTTTGCGTTAAGGATCCACTCATATTTCATATGCATGATTTATCTGCCTGTACTGGTGTGTGGTTCATATTCTGTTTCTTTTATTAAAGGTTTTTCCAACTAGCCAAAAATTAATTTTCAATCAGAGCAATATCTCAGACATATGATACGACGCGCCCCTTCCCAATACCATCTGTGATCGGAGAAATTGTCCTGCTGGTTCTTCTCTATAACAGCTGAGTGTTTCGCTTTGCTTTCAGCCTGGGAAGATTCACATATCGACAACAACTCGACAACTTCTTCCTGATCAGTATGTCACAGAACCCAGAGGACTCGTCACAGTGAAAGTACGTAGCTGGCAGCTACAGATTTGCTGGTGTCGGATTTTTAAATTACATATGAGATACTACTAAAACATAAGCAAATAATTTTACAGAGGTAATGCTTTCTGAGCAGGTGTAGCAAGATAAATATTTCCGGGAGTATAAAAAATCAAGAAGATGAAAATTAATTTCCAGTTAAATATACGCATCAGGTAAAACTTCAGCTCTCTGAATTTCATTACTGGAACATCTTGTCTATCATCAATACAGATTTTTAATATCTAGTTTCTGTTTACAGAGGAAATTTTTGAACAAATCTAAAGCTCTCTTATTCTGAGTCTAGCCAATTGCTAATGGAATGTGGAGGCCCAACGGAGTGCCAATATCAAAATATCGGCATTCCGTTCAGCCTGCCACACATCTCAGCGGAATTTATAGATGCAACCGACGAACTAAGACAAAATATGTCCCGGGCAATATATATTTTGCTCCGTATCTATGAGGATGAACGTCATTGCATTTAGTCTAGCTGAAAACATCGCGTGTTCCATTATTCATGTACAATTTATAGGTCCCGATTACGGCTACATCCGCTGCATATTCTGCGCACCTCCTTATTGCGTTGCAGTTTTGAGACAACGAATGGCAAGAACTGAAACAGATGTAGGATTCAGGTATCCATATTCTAGTAACTGCACTTCTGAAATTTTTGTCTCAGTTTCTGCTGTTTTCTGTATCAGGGAAAAGGGGTGATGGAAACATTTTGGTTGCTGAACAACGCAGCTGTGGAGGAACAAACCCCGAGGAGTAACGGTGCTGCTCAAGCTACAAGTGCAGACACTCAGTGATGGGATCAGCTAAACTGTTTGAGTAATGGAAGCTCCAGCATTCCGAGGACTTTATGATACGTCTGTGTGAATTGTGTGTCACTCGCTAGAAACTGATAGTCATTTAGCGTAATATTTGAATTCATACAACTACAAGAAACCGATGTATGCAAAATATATTTGTAAAATATATGAAGAATGTCGTCTTCTAGGATGTGGAGTCGTGTATATATTGTGTAAACAGACGTTTCGGAGGAAAGTATCTCCTCCATCTTCAGGGTATAAAAGTCTGCGATCGAGGTAGCAGCGTGAGCGGGTGGCTGCAGACTGGTTCTTCGTTCGCGGATTTTTATACCCTGAGGATGAAGGCAATACGTTCCTCCGAAACGTCGGTTTGCACAATATCTACACGACGCCACATCCTAGAAGACGACATTCTTCATAGTCACCGCTGTGAAAACCTCAAATCTTATATTGTAAAAGATATCTTTTGCGGGTTTGAAAAATATGAGACAATGTTAACAAATGAAAAATGCAAACTTCGACACCTCTCCATTCCGTGTTATTCTATTATGTTGTGTTCAATATTTATTGACTAGTAATTGAATTTCAAAATATGGTAATTAACTGACTACTTGCGCAACTTACAGGTCCTCAAGGACTCTTTTCCACCCAGTTGACTAGTTACTAAGAAAAAAAGTAGTCGATATTTTTCTTCAAGTAACCAATTTCATTTTGGACTGATCCCCGCACCGAAGCCTGTGTCATTCTCTTCTACATTAATGTGAACATATTCAGCAAGCGAATTATTCTAATGTTAGAACCTAATTAGAAGGGATGAATGTACAAGGGGTGGACCTTCTCGGCCCTTGCACTGCGACCTACAGTGATCTATTGTGCTTCAATTAGAAGGACACTTACATATTTAGACTTTGTTCTCTTGTCTTGTACACTGTCACGGTGTTTCCATATATGTAGATCTATGCAAGAACCTTTAGCTAATTAGCAACTACATGAGCATGAAGATAAATTTTGTTTCGTTATAGGCTATTGGATTTCGAAGGCATTAGCTATTTATACAACATTTTTTATTTGTCTGCATGTTGTCCTTAATACAGGTCTTTAAACAAGAGGACAAATTAAATTACTCAAAATACTATTGAGTCTATAAAGTATCGTGACTCAAACCGTTCATTTTAACAGAATTATGTTGGCTACTGACTACGCTCTGAAATATGTTTATTTTCTCAACAATAAAATGGCTGCTCGCTTGAGAAAATTTCAGCTTTTATTTGTTTTACACGGCTTTCTCTGAGCGTATTTAAATTCCACTCTGCCTTTTATGAAAATATCCACCTGATTGTAATTTAGTAATTCAATATTTACGGAGAGTTTCATAGAGGCAGGCCTAGGCCCAAATGAGGGCTGTAGCGCCAATGAAAAAAAACAAATTCAGTATTTACATGTGAGATATTGTGAAATTTCGGTCTCATTTATTTTTTAACTCAATCCACGCAGCAATTCAGCAGTCAATTAAGCCCCCATTCTTCGCGAAACCTGAAAGTTCATTACTGCTTTGAAAAGAGATGACCACTGGACTACAGATATTTCCAGTCACAGTCTCACAGCACAGTATATCTTTAGGATCCGTTGTAATAAGTTTATTATTCTATGTGCAATTAAGCCACAAATTGGTCTCTCTTCCTTAAGATTTTTCGACTAAAATGTTGCATGTATGTATCACGTGTTCCATGCATACCATATAAGTGTTCTTGATTGGCCGGAAGACCGGAAATCTCGATAGTTTTCTTGTCCCTTCAAGAAATATCTGGACAGCATTTCACTTTTCACTATTAATGTTAGTATTCTATGTCATATAGTTTGGGATACTGCTATCTTAACCAAAAAACCACAAATAAGGATACGTTTATCTTCATTAAATTTTATCATTTTATGTTCATATGTGGGGCACGCGGTACCTTAGTTCGTTGAGGCATTATGCTCAATCAAGAAGGTCGCGGGTTCGATTGCCGATTAAGTTACTGCATTTTTAAATTTATCTAATCCATTCAGCATTACTACAGGTCTCGGGGTCGACTCAGGCTCTTATAGAAATGAGTACCAGAAATCTTCCTTGATGTAAAGGGCGCCCGGCGCGTAAGGTTGACAATCTCAAAGACATCTGTAAGCCTAGACGTCTCACAGCCCTATGGGCCTCCACGACCCGTTACAGGGATAGCATTACCTTTCTATATTCATATGTTACTTACAGTCTTACTATAGTCGGTTCTTATGGTCGAAATCTAATATTTGGTTGCTTACTGAATACCTTTCTTTTAGAATGTTCCTTTCGTGCGGCTGAATAAGATGTGAATGGTAATTTTCTTTTAATTCGCTTAGTGGTGGGGTGGAATCCGACTGGGTCCACTAAGTACGGCGGCCACTGATTGGCCTATTGTAGCCTGCCCCAGGTGATTATGATGCTGGAGAATTTGGTGGAATAAAGATTGGCATGGGAAACCGAAGTCCTCAGAAAAACCCCGTCCCAAGGCCATAATGAATGGTAACTTGAAAGATGCTGAAGTGATATTTATTTTAAGAAGCTGTCATAAGACTAACACGGAAAGAAAGAGGAAAATAAAAAGCAAGGACAGTTTCAAGTAAAGCTAAGATAAATAAAGTTGTGTTTTGTGATTAATTAAACATAACACCATAAAATACACGAGGGTATCACTGTTTAGATCCGTGCCTTCTTCATCTCAAGAGTGCATGAGATAATCGACCATTTTACACTTTGGGTATAATTTGGACAAGGACCTAAATGGACCCCAGGAATGGTCTGGATGTGGTGGCAAGGAGAGCTATCCCTTACCCTGCCAGGAATCGAACACCGAGTACCCTGCTCCTGACTCTTACTCTTACTGTTCTCCAAGAAATCAAATTCATACAACGAATGCCGGATATGCTGAGAGCGGCGAATCTTACAATTCCATATTTGTGTGGTGATACTATTATGATTTATTTAAAAATCATTAAAGTTAACAAATTACAATAAATAAACTATGTACGTTGGACGGTGTCGAGCATATAACGTTCAGCATCTCAAGAAGACTAGATGAAGCTTAAGCAGCATGGCGCCACAAGTTTCATTGGCAGAAGCACGCATCTCTTGTATTTCTTTTGTTCCATGTGATATACCGGTTCACCCTGGTGTATACGCCTGGGTGATTGGGCAAGCCACACCCTTCACCCCAAGACACCACTCCTGAAATACAAATATCGTTGTCGTCCACGTTTCTTGTTCCCATAAAAGACACCAAAACCCATAATGAGGTATCAAGCTTTTGTTTATTCATTAATTCATGCAAACATACATTCATTCATTCATCCATCCTTTCTTTTGACGGATGTTTATTGGAAAAATAGCCAGGAAATGTTTAAATAACTGGCATTGAAACAATGGATTTTCATATTTATTAGCTACGGAAGTCTATAAATCTATATTCTCTTTTATTTATGTTGAATTATTCGCTTCCTTGGCGCCGCTCTGTGATCCCATTATGCATTACACGGTCACTACGCAAGAGAAACGGGGGGGGGCGGATATGGGTCGATAATACATTACAGAAACCGGTAATGTTCATTCAGCGTGAAAATTAGAAACAGAGAGAAACGGGTAAATCTGGGGTCGCACTAACCAATTAGAGTCCAGTCGAATTTAATCGAATCTGACTAAAGAACGCCAGATTCACTCGACTGGACTTAGCTAGTAGAATGAAGCTGGATTCAGCTTCTATGCGTCTCAACTGAATTCGATTCATTTACTGTGGCTGCAGTCTGATACTGACAGAAGATATTTTACGTAAAATATGGGGGGCATTTCCAGCATTGCTGAAACAGAAATATGACACAGAAGAACTCCGTAATATTTTATTCAACGGGAGCCTGGATAGAGCAGTCGGTACAGCGACTGGCTACGGGCTGAATGACCAAGGGGTCGTATTTCGAGTCTCGGTGAGGTCAAGAAATTTCTCTTCTCCACGTCGTCCATACCGACACTGGGGTCCACCCAACATGCTATCCAATGAGTACCGTGGGCTCTTTCCCCGGGTGTAAAGCGGAAGGGGCGTGAAGCTGAACACTCTACTCCAGCTAATGCCGAGGTCAATGTGAATCTATACATCCAGTCCTTCACGCCGCAGTGCTTACTTATTTAAGAACAGGAAAACATAAAACTTGAATAGCGACGCTATTAACTTAACATTTACGTGTTGCAGAGAAACGTTTTTCTTGAATAACATTTCAGGACATGTTTAAGAATATGCCTTTGAACTATCAACCTAATCAATTTTTATAAATTGTAAAGGTCACATTCTTGATCGAAGAAACAGAAAATCTGTCAGCTGTTTGTCAGTAAAAGTGAAGGGAATACATCATGCAAGATTTGAATTCTCGCAGCTAATAGTAAATATGCTAACTTCTACTCTGGTGATCAGACTTGTTAGTGTTGGGTTAACAACCAAAGTGTCAGAGATCTCCTCTGTTTCCATCATCATGGTGAATGTGAAGCACAGCGCTGAATCAGGCCAACGAATCAAGTTGTGAGGCACTGAAGTGCTAGCCAAAACATCAGACTGCATTAGCCGACTTCTCAAAGAAGCAAGAGCAACAAAATTAGATCAGAACAGTATAAAGAAAGACGAAGGATTCGGTTTCATCAAATCATATAAATCCAGCACCATATTATTAAGACACATCAACACACACGGAACAGAGAAATCCTCAAGAAGACACAAAGAAGAGCATGCTACAAAGAAAATAAAGTAGTTGACAAGTACACTAGGTTAAGCGACACAGTGATAGGTTAGATTTGGGTGGGTGACCACTCAGTCTGACTCCGCTTCATACCGCATAATACAAAAAGGGGAAGACGCATCGATTTGACAGACTGTTGTGTATATTAGCGATACCTGGGCATTTACCAGATCAACATGTTTTTATTTTAATTCGCTTAGTGGAGGGTGGAGTCCAACTGGGTCCACTTGTCACGGCGGCCACTGATTGGCCTATTGTACCTGCTCCGGGTGATTATGATTATGGAGAATTTGATGGAATGAAGATTGGCAGGAGAAACCGAAGTACTCGGAGAAAACCCGCCTCAGCACCACTTTGTCCACCACAAATCGCACTTGACCAGACCCGGGATCGAACCGGGGCAGCGACTAACCGCTTGAGCTATGGCGCGGCCGATCAACACTTTTAATGGAGAGAGAAGATAATTCATGCTTACTGATCCACATAAATTTACTTGTCGGAACAGATAAAGGCACTAATGCCTTTAATGCACTAATATGAATTAGCTCCTGAAACATCAGCTTACCAACAACGCTGTGCGCTGTCCCATTGGCAACATGCAGGGGTCCCCCACTGTCGCCCTGGAGACATAAGAACAGAAGTTTTGGATGATTAATGTTGAGTAGAGGGAGTCCCTGTTCTACTTCCGTGTTCTTCTTAAAATAAACTTCATTGAAACAATTATATTTCTCAGTATCCTATAACACTCATTGTACTTTAACCTTGTAACTAAAGCATGACAGTTTCAAGAAAAAACATTGCATAAATCTCATTTTCATTTAAATAATTTTTTTAAGAATTAAAATATGACACATTTCTCAAATTATTTGCCGCAGTCGCGCTGAATGATAACCAATCTTGTGAATACAACATACTATGTTGCTTTAGGCATTAAAACGCATTTGATTGCCAAGTAAAGTGCAACAATTGGAACGGACAGATTTATGAATCGTGTATGTTTTCCTATTAATCCAACTAGACAAGGGAACTGAAAAATAGATATATGGAGACAGGAAGTATATTTTCGGTATAGACAGTAACAGATTAACTAATTCAATAAAACCAAAATAAATCCGTGAGTCATTCTTGCAGGCAGATGAAGTAATATGGATTCATATTGTTGTTATTTGTACTTGCAACAGATTTCCTGAATAATTGTGTCAGTACCGCACAATCTTCAATAGACTTGAAACTCTCGGTTCCCTTGCCTGGTGTCTTTCTCTGACACAACAGTGAACTATACGAGCTTGTCTCTTTTGGGTTCAGGTCAATTGGCAGTAATTACTGAGTCCAATCCAGTTAGCGAAGATTTGACTGTATGAAATCACTTTTGTTATACGTACCTACTGAACCTGTATCCTCTCATAACAAACACACACACACGGCTATTCATTCAGTGCGTCTGAACATTACATGAGGTATATATGTGCATGTTATTTTCGTTTAAAAATGTTCATATCAATAAAGAATTTTAAATTATTCCTTTTTACTTTTTTTAAATCTGCTACAAGAGATCTGATTGGATTGATCTGGTTAAGGATAGAGACTATTGGAGGGCTATTGTGAACAAGGTAATGAACTTTCGCGTTCCATAAAATGCTTGGTAGCTCTTGAGTAGCTGCAAAATTGGCGGATTCTCAAGAATGGCTCAGCTCCATGAGTGAGTGAGTGCTACAAGAGATTTGGATGGTGAATTTCCAAAAATATAGGCTCACCTGGCAGGAGTCCTTCTTGCCCTGAGGGTAACCAGCGCACATCATATTGTCTGTGATCTTCCTGCTGCCATATGGAGTCATCCTACATTCCTTGTTGGACAAGATGGGGACTGTCACTTCGTTCAGAACATCGGATGGGGCACCATTCTGTACCGTTACGCCCCAACCTGTCACCACACCTTGCATCCCAGTGAAGCTTCTTCCTGTACATGACATGCACTGTCTCCATTTTCAATATTGCTCTCACTGGCTGTACAAACTGGAGTTACCAGGCGAGATGTCGATAAACTGCCCTAATCATAGCTACTATGACGATTTGTTTACTGGGTTGGGCAACTATTAGTTGCCTGTGGGGTGCGGCGTCTCAGCATTCTACATGCGAAATACATCACTCAAATTATTCTCAGTTGGAAATAAAAGCGTTCGCCTTTTGGTCATAATTTGCCTTAAAGAAGGCACATATTCCTATGAATTACCTAACGTAAGAAGAACTCTGTCTCTTGGAATATCACCCCTTGTTAATTATCCCGGCGCCGGTCAGGGTAGCCGAGCGGTCTAAGGCATATACTGTCTTCGCTGGTTTGGAAACCGGGATCGTGGCTTCGAATCCCACTCAGGGCATGGATGTTTAGGTAGAGGCCTTGCGACGAGCTGATCACCCGCCCAAGGAGTCCTACCGAATGTCTAAGATCTAGTAAAACCAAAGTGAACGGAAAAGTTCATGGAGGTAGGCCTAGACCCACTGGGGCTGTAGTGCCAAAGAAAAAATTATCCCGGCGAAAGTCAGCTGAAGTTTAGGAGAAAGATTTTGCATCTATCTTCAAGGTTAAGGAGTAAGCCAAGCAATGAATCATGATAAAGCATAAAGAAGAAAAAAGACGCTGTTACTTTCACTCCCGCCACCTCATTACAGCTCAGCGCGTCTTAAAGGGAGACTCATCACAGCCTAAACACCGAGTGACTGATAGGCGACATGTTTCGTGACCACTGACAGAGGAGCATCAGAGACAATCACTATACCGGAAATCACTGGAGGACAGTTCGACAGAGAATTTAACCAGGCCGTACGTCCTGCAGATGGCGATATGGGAGACCCTCCCCGTCTTTACGGAAGTGTCATTAGGGTTGACACTGGGACGGAGTGCAATGATGACTTTGATGTTCGCCGTCAATGTCACCTACGGTTTCGTCATGGGCTGTGTGTATTATATGCCTTCGATTGATCTGTGGATTTGAGGCACCGTCTGCTACAACTCGGCAAAGAAGTGTCATTGTGTCGCCCGGGGAGCGGCCATGTTCGTCCCCACGTATGAAGAAAACAATGAGATGGGAACAACTGAAAGCGGTGCATAGACTCACAGGACCTGGGTCCAGGACCTCCCATGTAGGACGAGAACGCCGGTTTAACCCTGAAACGCCTGTTAGAATGTCTGAAGACAGCTGGCAGCGTGGGCACAGTCTCTAGAGCAGTGGTTCTCAAACGTTGAGAGACCGCGACCCGGTAAATTCTTTTTTCTATAAGACGAGGGAAAGGTACCGGGCCGCGGTCCGGCGTTTGAGAAACACTGCCTAAAGGACTATTCTGGGCAGGCCGAAACGTCATAAGGAGAGAGATATTGCAGAACAGTAGCGCGATGCTGGTTTTGTAAGGAATGAAGGCCGGAAGACGTCCAAAGCGAAGGACAATTATCGGAACCAGCGCGGCTTCCTGACACCATTCACTAGGGTGGTCATCAACTTAAGATGGAGGGCCCGTCGGAACGGAAGAATTGGCGGTAAGTCTGTAGGCTTAAGGAGCGAGCAATGTGAAATGGCACTCAAACGTAGAAATTATGCAGCCGCCGAGAAGGAGCTGTCCAGCACGGACTTATTACGGAGTCCCTGTCACAGAGGCCGTTAACAAACAATGAGTACATTAAAATATAGCCAACTGGAAAGTATAGGAATTTGCTGTGCTTATTTGAAGACTGCGAAGGGTAACAAGAAGTGTGAAATTACCATTATTTGTGTTTTCCATGCGTGCTGCATAACCTACCCATCTCATTTTCCTTGATTTGAGCACCCTGATACAAATTATAATCCTCTCTTTATGGAGTGTTACCCAATATCCCAGTAATTCCTGTCACTCAGGTCCAAATATTTTCCCGATCTACGTTAGTCCCTCAATGCGAGGGACCATGCAGAGTCTCAAGGGTTCTAACAATTGTGTATAGCACTAAAGATTATTATTTTTTTACTTTGTCCATCTTCCAATATTCTAAAGAACACAGCATTTCGGAAACTGCATCTCTTTCCGTCCTCAGGTGAGGGATGTGGAGACCCCTACGCTTTTCGATCCGTTAGAGAGAACTAACCTCAATCACTTGACCTCCGGTGACTGAGGTTAGCTCTTTCTAACGGAACCAACATAGTAGGTGTCTCTCATACTTCTACATGCGGGTAGAAACAGATCCCGTTTCCGAAACGTTGTGATCTTTAGAATACCGGATGATGCGAAAAGTCCAAAGACACAGTAATCCCGAGTTAAGGGCCATGTTTTTAACCCATACAAAACAATACGTGAAGTTACATTTAGGATGTTTTGTTCTTTACAGTACTAGGTACAACACTATAATTTCCTTCGTCCGTTAAAATTACTCGATATAGATCAGGACATAAGCAATTTTTTCTTCCTTTTCGCTCCCACCTTAGAGGATAAAGAGTGTCGCGTGGTCAGAGTAACGAATCCTGACGGCCGTTATTTTCGGTTTTCTAGACCGGAGCCGCTATTACCTTGAAATAGCTCCTCAATTATCCTCACGAGGCTGAGTGGACCCCGTTACAAATCCATTAGTTCTCAGAAAATCTGGTAGCGCAGGGAATCGAACCCGTACCTCTGGACCTGTAGCCAGGAACTCTGACCACTAGACCACAGAGGCACACTAACTTCGCCGACAAGCGGCGGTCGCTCTGTTGGTATAGTTAGCTTGCGGACTAAAACCACGGAGTTTGTTAATTTTTTCTTCGCTCCCACTTTGAGGCATAGGGCTGATTTCTCTTTTTTGTTGAGCTTTTTTTTACAGACGGTAGGACCCATTGGAGGGGTGATCCGCTGGTCATAAGGCCTCTAGCTAATCACAGGGCAACACAAACACAGAATAAACACATACACATATTAAACTTCCATGCCTTGTGTGGTATTCGAAACCACTATCCCGGTTTCCGACCGAACGAAAACGGTACATTCCTTAGACAGCTTGGCTACCGTGACCGGCAACATAATTTTTTTTAATGCTAGTGGAGTGGGACTAAGTCCCTTATACTGCGGCCACTTCTGGCCTATTGTACCAGCCCCAGATGATAGGTGAGGGTGATTGTGGAGCAATTGGTGGAATGAATATTGGCAGGGAAAACCGAAGTACTCTGCCCCAGCGCCACTTTGTCCACCACAAATCCCACTTGATCAGACCCGGGATCGAACCCGGGCCGCCGCGGTGGGAAGCCAGAGACTAACCGCTTGAGCTATGGGGCGGCCTGACTAGCAATATAAGCAATAGCGTTATAAAATTCTTATAAAATAACAGTGATGACGTACCTAGTTCGGGGAGACAGACTGGCCGTAGGAGGCCCTCAATCGCTATCTCGCGATCGAACCTAAGCAGGGCAATGTCGTTGTTGAAAGTGGCGCCATCATAGCGACTATGTGTCACAATGCGTTGCACCCTCCTCTCTATGATATCCGCCTCGTTATTAGCACCACGGGTATGGTCCAGGAGTCGCACTGTAATTTTCTCTCGGTTAAACCTGCGCAACACAGAGTTAAACACGTACACATGATCACAGCTGTCTCAGTTTCGGGATACTCAGCTTGAAATACATTTGAAATTTCTACTGTTCACTGCTCTGCATCATCTTGAGAACTGTGCCTTCGGTTTGCTTCCAGATTTTTGTGCAAAGAAATGATTCATCACCTCGTAAACCTATGTTTCTACTCTCTGCTGTTGTTCCCATTTTGGAGCATAGGGCTGATCTCTCAGTTTCATGATCATTTTACTGACGGTAGGACTCCTTGAACGGGTGATTAGCCCGCCGCAAGGTCTCTACCTAAACACAGGACAACACAAACACAGAATAAACGCATACACATACCAAACATCCATGCCTTGTGTGGGATTCGAACACACGATCACAGCTTCCGAGCGATTGAAAAAAAGTACATTCCTTAGACCACTCGGCTACCGTGACTGGCCGTAAGCCTCTGTACACTGTGATACAAAACTGTTTCGTATGAACCTGCTACTTCCATCTTCATGGAGAAACGGCCACCAATCCCTCTAAAACGTTTGTTGCCATCTGCGAGACCTCAAAGCGCCGTAAGCCAGAGGGCTACAGTGGTAGCGTCTAATGTTTTGTGATACTCCATTCTTCGTCAGGGAACTATTGTAACAGTTATTGAGGAAGAAAAAGTATACTAATTAATAAAACAAGAGACAACAAACTCCGTGGTCTGTATTCCGCAAGCGAACTATACCGCCCGAGCGATCGCCGCTTGTTAGCGAAGTTACTGACAACATTTTGCTGTTAGAGGATGTCGTTTGGTCAGCGCAACGGATCCCCACGACCGTTAATGAAGGTTTTCTAGACCGGATCCGCTATTTCCTTGAAACAGCTCCTCAATTATCCTCACGAGGCTGAGTGGACCCCGTTCCAGACCCACTACTTCTCAGAAAATCTAGCAGCACTGGGAATTGAACCCGGACCTCTGGATCTGTAGCCAGTGACTCTGATCACTAGACCACGGAGGCGGTCTGCTCAAAAGGTGTGAAAATTATAAACGTTTCCTTAAGGTTGCAAAATATATATATAAATTGGCAAACAAAATCCTGAGCATTAAATCACTTTCAGACAAGAAGGGAATTAACTGGCTAAAATAAAGTTGTTTAACCCGTGACGCATGATACTGTCAGGGAAAGATTTCCCTCCTGTACTGAATTTTGCTGGCGATGGGGCGGCTTGGACATAGCCTAGGATATTGGCTAGAAACATTCCAGCGTACCCTTTGACACAATGCGAAGCAGTCAGAAGATACTTAGAGTTGATGAGCGATCCGCCACAGTAGAAGCGGTTGTTGTACAGCAACTGGGCCATCCACGGATACTGGTTCACTTGCGTCTCGTGACCTCCAACAATACGTACTTTCTTATTCACCAAGCCACATTCTGTAGAACAATGACTAATTTACAATTTCGAACAACAAATTATGGCACAGAATTTCTTGTGACTGATATGTTCCTATATTCAGGGTAATAGTTGTCAATAGGCTGGTTGTTCTTCTTTCTTCTACTTAGCGTTCAAAATTGAAAAAACAATTTTTCATTTCACCTAACCCTTCCAGCCGCACTATGGCCCTGGGGTCGACTCAGCCTCTAACAGAAATGAGTAGCAGGAATATTCCTGGGGGGTAAAGAGCGGCGGGCCCGTAAGGCTGACAACCTTACCGCCATCTGTGAGCCGATAGTCTAGAAAATGTGGTAGCCTTAAATTCTCACAACCCTATGGGCCTGCACGGCCTGTTACAGCGACAGCTATGCCTTTTAACTTCACCCTTTACACATTAATCTATGACTCGAGCCACTATGGCAGCCTATATTAGTGATTCACATTGTTGTGGAGGTTAAAAAAAGGTAAGAAAAGTATAAGCATTGTAAGTAAAAAACTGTGCTAATTCGGTGAGGAAAGAGAGACGCAAAAGTAACTTGTCACAAAATGGAACAGACTCCTATTTATTTTGATCCGAGTCGTGAATAATGCAAATACTATATTCTAAAATTTAAAAAGTTCTGTAATGAATTAAAAAATACTTCATTTGACGTGAGCAGTGCCTCTTGAGCACATTTCTTGTGCTCACACTGACTTACTTTTATCAAGTAAGTTGGATTATAATTAGAGACTTACTAAAACGGGTGCATGCTACAAAGTAACATTCTCTTCGTCATGAAAGAGACGTGAGTTCTTCAGCTTTTCCTTTTCACACGATCTTAATATTCCATAAAGTTTGCTTACGAATTTCAACTACGTGCATAACTGTGTGCCGTCCAGTATGAAATGGCGGAACTCCGCCATGGAACACGGAAGGCGGCGCGGGTACTCACTACACGGCTCGCATTTGGAAGGATCTACCGGCGGCTCCTCTGGCTCCTCTGGCTTGCTGCCTTCCGGACTTATGATGCTCAGCAACCACTCCAGATACGACAGACGCTCTGCATTCTCCTGGTCTGTAGACACTTCACCTGTTGGCTAAAGTAAACCAAATCACAATTTGATGTCACGTATACCAGATAAGGCGAGTGTATCCTCTTTGCGAACGTCCACATTCAAATGACGGCTAAACCGGCAGAACTTTTTACATACTGAATATTACGTTGAATAATATTATGGTGAATATTATGATTATACTCTCTCCCTCTTTGCAGCCCTTTGGACCTTGCAGCTTTTTCAGCTTCTTAATCCTATACACAGTCTGTCGCAAGGCCGCTACTTAAGTACAGAATGGCACAAACATAGAATAAAAACACACAGGCATCTATGCCTCGAGTGGGATTCAAATCCACGACCCCAGTGTTGGAGCGGACAAGGACAGTTCATGCCTCAGACCGCACGTCCACTTGATCATTGATGACGATACTAGTCATTCAAAACCTTAATATGTGAAATGTCCAAACATATACATCTTAAGGATAAAGCGAACTAGAAAATTAAATTGGAATTTAAATTTATGTTTGGTTTGAGAAATTTTTCAACATTTTTTCTTTTGTTTTACTTTTTCATTGCGAAACATAACTATGATAGTGACAACCACTGCCGCACAGATCGAATAACAGTAGAAGACAAAGTACTACATATTGAATGATGACTTTGCCATCCGAGCAAATGTTGGACATACTCTGAGGCACACTACGATTCATTTTTCTCGCACTACGTACTTTCAGCAAATGAAAATGAAAGCCATTTTATACAGAATCCCAAAATTCAACACCACTAGCAGCAAAGATCTACAGCTGACACATTCCTCAGCCACTGCTGGTACAAAATACAACTTTCATAACATACCATTATATATGAAATTATCAATGATTATGTTTTAGTATGTGACATAACGGCATTGCAGCTGTTCTAGGGATGTAGTACTAGTTAGAATTGCATCATTTACTAAGCGCAGAGATAGCTTACTGCGTTCATTAACAAGCTGAAGACCAGTTTTCCATTTCGGTTCCGCGTCTCGTTGCAGGAGAAGCTTTGCATTTTATGTTACCAATAGGTTAGGCTAAACAACGAAAGCTATACCAAAACTAAGAATATTTGACTGATTATTTGGTTTAGACAGTTACGTATCAGCTATTTAAGCTCTTTATACGGTTCGAAGGAAGATAGCTAATGGACGAAAGAAGAAAGTAAAATATAGAAATCCCATGGAAATTTATTTATGTTTAGATGAAACCTCCGAGCGCATTTCTCCGCATAAGAGTTACTTCACAGGGCATCTTGCTTTCCATAAATTATGTAACACCAATTTAAGAGTGCGATAGAACTGGCGAATCATGTGGTAAAATTCAACACAGCTCGAAAAATGTATAGTGTCCAAATCAACATATGCAAAGGAATTAAATTCGCCTTATATATAAGGTACAATTTATTACGATAGAATACCGTTTTATCCTCAAATTTTTCTGTAAATTTACGATTCCATTAAACGTGATCCTTATAATTTAATTAAATAATTAATTTCTTCGTGTTTCTTCCTGTAGAACACAGCAGGTAATGATATCATTTTAAAACATTTCATATTCACTGGTTTTGCTCTGCTTAAGCGTAACTTACACACGAATTATCGTATATAACATACGTTTTGTCAGTTCTTTTGTATCAGAACACATAAACGTACCTGCAGCTCGACGTAGTCAGCTAATGTAGCAATTAGCAATAGAAGGAGAGTAGTTTTCCAGATGCAAATCATTTTTGAAGACCACTGCGGCACGAGTCGTTTTGTTGTTGTTGTTGTTGTTGTTGTTGCCACGTTCACTTTCATCCGAAAGCCATTGTATGCATATTTATATAGAATAGAGGAACTGTGATATATAATGGCCGTTATCCTTGTGTTAGGGTCACCACAGTATGTGGGTCAAGGGAAAGGAATCACCATGTGGGTGGCATATCATAGATCACGATAATGTCAAAAGACGCCCATACTCTGTCATACAAATTCACAGAATACACGCAATAATACTGAATGTAAAACCCCGTAGGTGAGGTTGAGTTTAAAGCATAAATTAATGTTTAAACCCATATCCGAAATGTTACTGGATGATACAATTTTTGTGAATCTGGGAGTTCATATTTACTTGTTAAACACGGTGCAAGGGATTAATATGCTACTGGGTTCTTTACAGCTTCTGAATTTCACGACACTTTCACTTTCAGACGGTGTACTCTATTTTCCTCATATTTTTTCCGATGCTGTATAATATAATATATTTCAACAAAGGTATCACAGCACTCCACATCACGACATTATTACAAAATTTTGTATATGTATGGACAAACTTTGCACATAACATACTTCGTACATGTGAGTATGTATACATGTAAGAAAATACTGTCCCTGTGCTTATTTAAGCATCTAGCTATGAAGCCGTGTGAGTCAGCGGAGAAAGTTACAAGTATTATTAATCTCGGCAATGGTCAAATTCATGCTCCGGCCCGAGTCACTTGGCACCATCCTGGGACACATGAGTCGGATCCACAACGCCACATTCTATTTCTTTAATGCTATTCTCCAACGTACACCTAGTTTTGCCAAACGGTCTCCACTTATGATTTCCTAATTAAAACTTGAAGGCTTTTCACATTACTCCCATATCCTATATGCTCCAGCCGTCTCATCACAATTGATTTGACTCTCTAATGATACTTCATGAAGAGATATAAATTAAGTACCTCGTTAGTATATACAACATTAATTCCACGAAGTACAATTAGTTGTATGCCTATTATAGCACACACTGAAAAATAATAAAGTTGCAGTGTACATAGACACTACTAAAATATGAAGTCCCTCCTTATGGAATTTCCTTCAGTTTTCTGTCACTCACGTCCGAACATCCTCCAACAGGTGGACAACACCACAAGGGTAGGAGCTGGCCAGTAAGGCACCAAGTAGGAACTACTTCATAATTAGACAGAGACCTATAATACTAAGTGAAAGATATTCGTAGAAAGTGTAGGATGAGAAACCAAGGAGTATGAGAACGTAACACACAGCTGCTCTTACATTAGTATATTTGTGTCCGATTTGGCCTAGCTATGAGATATATTCTAAAATAAGCGGCCTCATTAGTGCTGCCGCCTCTCGGAAAAAAGTCTTGGTTTATTCTACTTTAACTTCAGACCTCGTATCCAAGAATCATTACACAAAATACTGAAAACAAATAACTAAAATGGTGACGTTCGTCGCCGGACGGTAGCGAAGTGCAACCTCGTCACCAACGCTTCCGAGTCCAGAGATCAAGCTCAGGTCAACAAATTAACATTAAATTAAACATTTTCCAATGCAGGTTAATTAAGCAACTCAAGTTCTTTAATTAACTCCAAAGATTTGGTGTGAGGTAAAGGCAAGCTCGAAACAGCCAGAGCTGAAGGCACATACTGTAGTACTACGAAATACATAATCAGTTCTGAGGCTTCCTTATTAGAAAACGGAAACATGATATTGGCCCAATGTAACACACCAATTTTACCAAGATTAGGGTTCTCTAGAATAATGCACCGTGTAGTTTGGTAACCGCGTACCATGATATACGGCTTCATATCTCAGAAGACCGGAACCTTGATACTTTCTTGAGAACATCACATCACCAACGTTTCTGTTTAATTTCTCGCCTCCATCTTCAGGATTTCAGAGGAACTAAAAAAAACCAGCATGAAGCAGACATAGAATAAGTCTGTGCAATATTCCTGCATATTCTGTAACCCGTAGTCTAAATACGTTGCGTGCTGTAGGCCTTCTTTGTAAAGTTTGCATGTGAACATGATGTTCACGTGGAAGTTGTCCATTCATCTTAGGCCTGCACGTGGTGGCAAAGTCACGGTATTAAGAATCAAGGTCTGCGCTGCATATCTCTAGTCACGCATGGTACACGTGAAAGTAACAGAACGACTGACATGGATTTTTTTCAAGTACTGTAAGAACAGTAAAAGCTATCCTTGTAACAGGCCGTGAAGGCCCATAGGCTTGTGAGACGTTGAGGGTCCCACATTATCTAGACAATCGGCTCACAGATGGCGGTAAGACCCTAGTGAGCATTTAGCCAGATTTCATGATTACGCAAGAAGATTGTAAATGTGAAAAATCACCAGGGCCGTAACGAGTATGTAGTGACCCTAGAATTATCATAATCATATGCAGAGCTTCCACCAACTATATAAAATATTATCTGTTTTACTTCTGAATTAGTTAAAATTTTGACATATAACCAAAGTGAATGAAAAGTAAATCCATGGCTTTCTCTTATAATTTGTTGTCTCTTCTTAGTTTCAATGCCGCGTCCCAGGATGCTTCTGGTCTTGGTCTCTGTACGCTGAAACACTAATATTCTCTAACGTTCAGACACCAGCTTTATGTAAACAAGGTAATGTTACACGCTTCACTGTGATCTCGGAGTCTTAGTTGTAATTCTATGTACGCTACTGGGTGTACAGTTCCAGATGTTGAGCATCTCTTGTACCTCTGATATGCTCAGACTGAGAGATCATGTTGAATTTTCAGCTAGGTTTATAGTCCCCGAAGAGAATTAAAAGCACTTCCTTTTTACGTATTGCGGGCAAGTGCCTGCCGAAGATTGATTTCCTGTCACCACTCTGTCTTACTTGGTCACGTCTCTTTTCCATTCCCTGTCAACAGAATGAAAAATGAGAGTCCGCCTACTTCACCAGAAAAGCACAGTTTTAGCTCCACAAGAAATCCTTTCACAATGTTAAAATAACCAGCCATTATAATACTATTAGGAAAACAAAGACGTACTCTACATAAAAAAGGAAAATAATCATAATAATAATAGATCAAGTCTTGCCTCCTTTGATTATTTGTGGAAACTTTCAATTTATATGGTTGAACAGCATCGAATTATAGAAATATTTGTCAATAATCAACTCGAATGTTGAAGGAATTGAATCTGGCACAATTTGACTTACTACTGTGGCAATTGTGAAGGAAAGTTGCCAGAATCCAAATCAGTAACCGGTCTGCGGAACAAGGTTTGAACCCAAGAACTGCCGAAATTGGTCAGATCATGTGAAGAAGAAGCAGAGGTCGAAGAGACACCTCTCAGTCAGAATAACATTACATACACTTTGGTGTAAGATGCTACACATATTGAGGTCAGTCACTCATTTTGTTCACAGAGATACTGGGTTTTCGGACTTTGTCCATCGTCCAGATTCTAAATAACTAAGAAAAAGCACAACGTTTTTGTTGGGTGTAGGTAGGACGGAAACAGATCCAGTTTCCGAAACGTTGTGTTTTTTCTTAGTTATTTAGAATCTGGACGATGGACAAAGTCCGAAAACCCTGTATCTCTGTGTGTATCACCATCGTCAGAACCCTATAGTATCTACTCAATTTGTTATTTAGCAATTTTGTTTTAACTGAATATATAGTATTAGAAGATCCCCTCTGTAGTCTAGTGGTCAGAGTCCCTGGCTACAGAACCAGAGGCCCCGGGTTCGATTCCCAGCGCTACCAGATTTTCTGAGAAATTGTTGGTTTGGAACGGGGTCCAATCAGCCTTGTGATGATAAGTGAGGAGTTATTTCAAGGAAATAGCGGCTCCGGTCTAGGAAACCGAGATTAACGGCAGTGGGGAACCGTTGCGTTGGCCACGTGACACCCTCTATCAGCCACAGTTGGCACTAACTTCGCCGACAAGCGGCGGTCTTTCGGTCGGTATAATTCGCTTGCGGACTACAGGCCACGGAGTTCTTTTATAGTAATAGAAAGCGTCCACAGATACGAATATAAATAAGCATGATGCGTAGGCAAATATATATAATGACAATAACATGGTCTTTCGGGGAACTTTCTTCACTTCTTCCGTCGGATTTTCAACCCGGTACCTCAGATGCAAGTGGAAAGCGTTTTCACTATCTTAATCTGCTCCATTTGAGGCCAGGGAAAGTGCCTAAAATCCTGAAATCATAACGACCCTAATTAATGTTCGTAAGGCAAATATATAAATGTCAGTTTCTCGCTTACTAATTCAAACCACGTGCTATGAAGATGGAATGCACCTGCTTCTAGTCTGTTTTTCGTATTTCTCATTGACATGTCACCATACTTCTTCCCGTGTTAGGACTGATGTAACTGGAGAACACACGAATGAGGGATTTCATGTATAAAGGGCACTAGTAATATTCTGAACACAAGCGAAATAATGGCTGGTATTTTAAGATGCATCTCGTGATAAGATACTGTTAAAGAAAGTATGCATCATAAAAGAGTGAAAAATAAAGTCCTTCGAAAAGTCCAAATATTATTAATAATGCGGCCCTTTATTGCTTTCTTACGTCGCACATGTATCGTTATGAAGAGAACACTGCAATTAAAAATGAATTTAAAAACAGTAAAAAAAAATTTCGAAGGAAAAGAAATTTCTGGGACATAGCACATGAGAAAGTCGAGAGGGTGAAACTACATACTCGGTCAGTATATGGGTTTTATTAACACTGCGAATTTAGTGTTTCAATGAAATATTATTACGGCCAATTTTATGTTTCCTACTCAAGGTAAAATTTAAAATTATATTTGTGCTTCATTTAACATCATGTCATGTAAATGTATGTGGGAGCAGGAGTACAATTCCACTCATTCTTAATCTCTGCAATATATGTAGGCAAGTGGTTATCTTCAGGCACCATCCGCTTTAACTCCAGTGGAAACTCCGTGAGTTAGACCCAGAAGCTCTCTGAGAGTAATGAAAAGAGAAAGGTTTCTGACCATACCGCATATTAATGATCATACCCCGATAGGCCAGCCCGTAATCTAGTCACTATACCACATGAGCTATACCGACTCATTCACGCGCTTGTACGTCGAATGAATTAAAATGTTTCCTTTCAGCCTGGACTTTATGTAGAGGAAGAATTATAAATTTCCGTCCAATTACATTTAATTTAACCTAGTGCATAATTAAAATATTACGCATTTATACAGCAGGACTGCAGAATAATTTAGAGAGGAAAAATATTTATTTTAGACGTTCAAATATGATTCCATATCTTTAAGAAAATTTGATAATCTTAACAGAATTATCTCAATTACAGAGTACAAAATTCAGCAGTCATCCAGACTCAACCAGAATTGAATATAAATCGATTCATATTCTGCTATCAAGGCGACGGCAGATGTGTTAGATATATCGTTTTTCCTTGCATAAAACAATTCATTTATACTGTTTTATGCCTGCATGACAATGACCTAATCTTGACACACTTGTAAATGCTATGTAGAACACGTGGACTTGCATCTTGATATTAATTATGTAGACTATGAATATAGTTCCCACACCATGAATAATATTCGTCACAGAGAAGAACATTGGGACATGGAGTGAGGTCGAGGTCAGTGGATATAACAACTACAATCTCACTTTTGTATTGAATATTAAACAAAAGCACTAGTAGTAGTGGGGAAGGCTGAAAATATAGTTCCACATGCGGCGTAATAGTTCTATTGATTAAAAACAGTCAAGGTAAAATATTAGGTCCCCTCTTCCCCTCATATACCAGAACAGATACGCCACTGCTACAGAATCTCCAAATTGTATATATAGTTCACACACATAAGTCACACACGTAACAGTGAGTCTGGTGGTACGAGAATTGCAACGTCGTTCACAAATTTCTCAGTGTGCCGTGTTAAAATTAAACCTATTTTTTTTTCAAAACAAAATGTTGTGTCATCAAGTTGCTGCGTGTGTGTTGGTTATCATTTTGTCCGTTTTAACCTATGGCACATATGCATTACCTCAGACGGTAAGTTAAACACAACGTCATCTTCGTCATGTTTGCATTTAAATATTTGTGTAGTGGCCACATTATCACAGAGCACAATTGGAGCAGGATTTTCCTCAGATTGTTTTGCCTCTCTTTAAAAGATAAAAGAATTATTCTGTATTTATTAAAATATCAACACTTTACTTGATTCCAAACTTACAGTCTAAGAAAATATCTAATACTTAGTATTGACAGGAATATTTATGCAATATATTCACAAAATAGAGCGATTATAAATTTTAGGAATAATATAATACAATTTTGTATTTGCATGAAATGCAGAAAACGGTTGGGAGTGTCTGCCTATCCAGAGACCCCATATTTCTTCTCCGATATTAATAATTGTATTTCGACTAATTTTATTCTTATGGCCTACACCATACTTCATTGCGTGAAATCAGCCTTGGTTCACATTGATCCGGTAAAACTTCTACAACAAGTTCAAGCCGAACACAACACTTTTTTTTTAAATAAAAAAGCTCAGCGAACCTTGTGTTTTAAAATGCGTCTTAAATGCCAACTTAAATCTGAAACCGTTTATCGATATATTGCAGGAGGATATTTAACGAAATACAAGGACAAAAATACACTCTCCTTTATGATCAGACCTGTGAGTATATGGCACATACGAGCATTATCAACTTTATAAATTTTTATGGAACAATTCTTTCATAAGAACACATCACCAAACGAAAATAATGATTTTTATATCTGTCAGTTTTCTGACAGGTAGATAGAGTTTGTTAAACTTCTTCGGCTTTTTTGTTGAATGTGTTTGTATCCACTACTTTTAATGCTTTTCGATCGAAACATTCACATATGAAACCCAGGTTTCATCGCCTCTTACTCATACGATCAGATTGAAAATTCATAGCCATTTTTTACGTATCGTTCTAAAAATCAAAACCGAAGCAATTCTCTGCGTTCTGTTCCCACCCGTGAGCATTTTCAGATTCCATCTTGCGCAAAACTGGTGATAGAATAGCCTAACTGTGATAATCCCTTAGAGAACAGTATGTGGAATATACGGAAATTCACACGAAAGTTCTGAAATTGTGAAGCGTCGTCTTTCATAAAATTTTTGCTCACTACATTGAACACTCACTACAGATAACCGGCCAACCACTTCGCTCTTCATCGTGAACATTTGTTCGCCCGCCCATCTTTGAACATTCTTCATCATTGCCTTACAGTCCCTTCACTCATTAAATTTTGACCATAAATCACACATAATTCACAACGAACTTCCGCAGAACGCATGTTTTTAGCGTGGAGAAAGCGGATAACAGTGCGAATTTCGCATTTGTCGGGATTATCAATCGCAACATACATCTGTAGAGAAAAATACAAATACTAGGTGACCAATTATGTGATGTTTACGAGACAACGGGTCATATGATGCTAACTCGCATGCGCGAGCTCTCCCTCGCTCCTACATTAGTTGCCTAAAATAAACGGAAGTTACTTTCCTAATAACCCTCGTATTTTCTTGGATGTAACGGCGTGTATTCCGGAAGAAGTAAAAAGATCCTGCATTTTATGTAACACCTAGTAACTTGCTGCTTTCTTCCGGTGAGTTGTTAGATTCCTACTAACTCCAAGCTGGAGTACAACCCTTTGACAGCTGCTCGCGAGTGTGTGTTCCGTAGGCCCTTTGCTCTCCGCTAGGCTCGATATCAGGAGGATGAGAAAGAAAGTTTCTGTTTCAATATTTTTAAACACTGACATTTTTAGCCTACTTTCCTTATTTTGAAAAAATAAAAGGAGGCTGATGAGATAGCCGTGTTGTATGTGAATCACACCGTATCAACTGCTGAATATCTGAACTAATCTTTATGAAACTTGGGCACCTGAGCCCATCTCAACGACGTAGATCATAAATCACTACCATCAGTCTGTCTCTGTATGTGTATCACTTCTATCGTTGCTAGGCAACAGCTCGATGAACAAGTTCGCGAGGCAAGAAATATTGGTAGCAATAGAAGGATTGTTGAACGCGTCATTTTCCATGAGGTCCGTATCTTATCAAAGGAGACTTTGAGGGTTTCGATATATCCCATTTTATTGCTGGTTACAACTCTATAAAGACGTTCCCGCGGCAACTAAGAATTAGTGGAGGCGTTGTTTTCTGTATGGTCCATGTATCAAAACACAGCTGGCGATTAGTTCTTAGCAGAATCTGTCGTTACTATTCATACACATGTTGTTATTTGTGTTATGTTATAAAGTAAGCTTACAGTTATCCTTGCTATAAATTCGTCACCGGATTTCACAAATTATTGTATTATATGAACATCAAACCTGCTAAGCGGGGTCAGTAATTGCTCTTGTATCTGCAAACGTAAATAATATTAAGTTGTTCACAGAATGTAATAATATTATATTATATTATATATATATTATTATATATATTATATAGATGATGTAATACAGAAAATCTTACTTGATCCCAAGGGAGCATCGTTAAAACCACGATAATTCACATGCGCTTCCTCAATAACAGCAAAAATTCGTAGCCAGCGAAAACGCGAAATTGGACACAAGTGCTTCAATAGACACAGGGCAACAAATTTTTAAAGTACTGAGACCATCTGTTTTGAAATTTTCTCAGATATTCAGAAACGAATGAAGTGTTGCAGTTATGCCTAACAAATAGGTCTCTCTCAGGTACGTGTGGTTGATGATTTTGATATGAAAATTAAAAAAAAAAATGCCTTCTGGCTCTGATGTTTATCTGTTAGTATCTAACAAACCCAGAACCCCTAAACGGATTTACTAGGTATCTGATATTAGAGGATTTAAATCAACTTTTGTCATACTCCAATTTCAGCTAAAATCAGAAAATATTAAAGGACAGTTTGCGTGGAATATTACGGGTACACACATGTCTGTACTCATCTTCAATCTAATTTGCTACATATAATCACGTGATATATAGTGATTATAGACTGGTTTTGGATAGATAATAGGATTCATTGAACTCTTTAACACACAATCCGTGACTACGATTTAAAATTCACTGTTACAGACACACACACACAAACACTAGTGTCCACAGTCACGTTTTACTAACCGTTGCTTGGTAGAGGCTTCCAACAGCGGGCGATCTCCTTCCTCTATGTTCCCGAATATTCGCCGGCTTCAGCTACTAGCTTCTAACAGTAACAGCTCACAACGGCTGAACGGCAGCAGTCCTCTAACTAACTCACTAACTCACCAATCAACTAACTTCACTCACTAAACTGACTGACTCCATTGACTGACTTGGTCGGTCGGTTAAATTGCTGGCCTTCGCCAGCATAGTCATTCCTGGCTTCAGTCCTGCTTATAACATCTCGACACGAATCGCACAGTAAACACATTCATCAATTTCAGTGTAATTTTTGCCGTGGAAGCATGCTTGTTTGCGCAGCAGTTGCTCAACAACGGTTCTTGTATAGTCGCTTATTTCGTGGTAGTTGCCTAGCAGTCGGTTTACATGCCAAAATATATGTCGAAGGGAATGTTGTAGAGGAAAACGAAATATACATTTTATGCCAATAACTTTTCACACAAATCTTACGTTTTCTAGGTAATTAAAGAAAGGAGAACTAACACAACATACTCAGTACTCTTTGAGTACATCTGTAAAACGTTTTGGCTTTTTTACAGTTTTTCTGTTTCGTTAATATACAGTAGATAAAAGATCCTTCTTTCAAGAATGTAACTACAGTAATTTTTAATCCTTTGTCAAATTAGACACACTGACCAATTTCAGATCAGAATTAATTTCAATAAATTGCAACTTCTTTAAACCCATGGTACGATTGCTCAGACAAAGAACGGATCCATAAAATGGTAGTCAAAGTCACGTGGCATTCTCTTCCGTGCAAGTATTCATCATTTCCTTGTTTCTCAATTTAGATGATCGAACTAGGATAAGCGTAATTTAAACTAATGGGCATAATTCTACTTAGGATGGCTCTGCTGAAGTTCCACCGCTACCCAATCGACCCAATTCCACAGTGCAACTACACTACAATGACACCAACAAAGACGTCACTACAGATATTGCAGAAGTCAGCACCGAGAACAGTGGAGACAATTCTTGCGGCTGCGGTAAGTATTCATTTTTTCGAATGTATTGACGCAATTCCTTGAGCGGATTGAAGGGTGGACGGTGGCACAGAAAGACTGTGTATCTTGCGTTCCACAAGAATAAACGTATAACAACTAATGAAGAAATTTGTCTTTCTGCTAGCTGTTCAAATTTTTTACCTTCCAAACAACTTGATAGGAACCAGGATAGCGTAGACGGTATAGCAACTAGCTACTTGTTGCACGAACGAGGGGTCGGAGTTCGAGACCCGGCATGCTCAAAAATCTTCTCCACGTCGTTCAGACCTGCTCTGTATCCATCAAATCTTCATAGCCACAGCCGTGGGAACCTCAAACCCAATATGTTTTAATATTATTCTCCAATCGGTGACATCATCTTCAACGCAATCTCATCCCTCTAATTCCTCCCACTTCAGTTTCTTATGCATTTCTCGCCTGTTCCATCAGTCTCACCCTCCTCGCTTTGATCGCCCTAGTTATGTTTTGTGAAGATCGCAAATCATAAATGTCTTCATTTTCTTGTGACTGTTACTACTACCTCTCTTCCACATGCAAACATTTTCCTCGGTATCCTGTTCTCGCTACCCCCACCTTCCTTCCCCTGGGATGACATATAGGACACATGGTAGTAATTAGAATGGCATACAACAATTTAGTCGGAAAAGTTAAAGGGAGATTATTTTGGAGACCTACGCATAGATGGTAGGTTAATATCAAAATTTATCTTGAAGAAAAATGGTATTAGGATGTGGACAGTACCAAAATTGTTCGAATAAATTTAAAAAGTCTTACATTTTTATAGCAAGATGCAAGAAGTCGACAAAAGTATCTACAGAAAATATAATCTGAAAATTTAACTTTTAGTCACTGAATCATAACGTTCTATCCAAATTCGATGACATGTAATTTTCTTGTGACTTCAGATTTTCCTTGCGGTGTGTGGATTTGAACACCTTGGTATCCTCCTACATCCTCAGACTGCTGCCTTGTGTTCGTCAGATCTAAGAGCAATTTTCTCTATATTCGTATGAACAAGAGATGAATACAATTTTCAACTTATAACATTTCAGTTTGTGGAGTACCGAACCGGAAGCAGAGGATTGTTGGTGGCCAAGTGACGAAAGTGAACGAGTTTCCTTGGATTGTTGCACTAATTAAGCGCGGGAAGTTCTACTGCGCAGGAAGTCTCATCACCAGACGTCACGTGCTAACTGCAGCTCACTGTGCAGACGGGTGAGTGCCATGTTGCAGGCATTTTTCAAGTAAAGAAATTGCATACACGGAAGGTTTAGAGCAATGTGCTCATGAGGCGGGAAATATGTTACAACTTTCCTGTAGATCGTGCCCAACATCTGAGAAATTCTTACAATATTTGCGTGTGTTTATTGAAGAAAAGTTCTATCTTCTGGGATATAACGCTGTGCAGTCCACTGAAAGTAGACTGACGTTTCGGAGGACCATTTCACTTCCATTTTCGTGGTAGAAGAATAAGCCAAGCAAGAAACCATCATGAAGATTGGTTCTGTATTCTGCCTGCTTCAGGCCGGCTCCTAGAATTGCTTATTCTTAGAACCGTGAAGATAGATGCGAAATTACCCTGCGAAAAGTCGGATGTATTTCGGCACACTACTCGGAGTTATGCCGGTCACGGTAGCTCAGCGGTCTAAGGCATCTACTGTCTTCGCTCGCTCGGAAGCAGGGATCGTGAGTTCGAATCTCACACAGGACATGGATGTTTGGTGTTTGTGTGCCTATGTGCGTTTTTCTGTATTTGTATACAGGTAGAGGCTTTGCGACGAGCTGATCACCCGCCCAAGGAGTCCTACCGAATGTCTAAGACCTAGTAAATCGAAGTGAAACGGAGAGTTTCATGGAGGTAGGCCAGAGCCCAAATTTGGGTTGTAGCGCCAAATGGAAAAAAAGCATAAACTATTCTTCAACCGAACGAAAAAAGAGACAAGCAAATTCTTCTGTGAGTCCGAGTCCATTCGGTATGTTGGCCACTAACTGGTCTATTGTACCAGCCCCGGATGATAGATGAGTGCGGAGCAGTCGGCGGAATAAGAATTGGCAGGGGAAACTGAAGTACTAGGAGAAAACCTGCCCCATTGCCACTTTGTCCACCACAAACCCCACATGACCTAAACTTGGCACGAACCCGGGCCGACGAGGTGGGAAGCCGGAGAATAACCGCCCGAGCTATGGCACGGCCAAATCCTTCTGTAACTTCAGTTAAAGAGTCCAATTTTTTTTAGTTAAAAATGTTATATTTACCATTTGACGATTTGTGGTACACACATAAGAAGAGCTGTGAAAATGCGTGTTGTTACATTAACGATTTCCTTCTCTTATTCACTATTTACGTCTTCTAACTTTACATGTAACTGTTCGCTTAATTGGGGTACAGGAGAAGAAAGACAAGCCAGAATCCTCACAAGACTACTGACTGTCAATGTAAGCCAAATGTTCTTTCCTCCGGACCTCTAGACTCTCAGTGGTGCCATCTGCACACCTATGCTTACAGTTCAAGCTACTCCATGGTAACCTGTAATAACACGGGGCCTGTAGTAACGACAAGGAAGGAAGAAAACCGAAACAATGATAAATGATCAAGGCATATTTAAAATTAGTACAGGCCTTGTAGGTAAGGTAAAAAGTAAAGTTGTCCTTGTGCTTAACTAGTTAAGCACTACACCATGAAGGCGTATGGGGGAGAGGATGTACAGATCCACATTTTCTTGATCACGACACTGGTTGTAGGTGAGTGGGCAGCTTCAATCCCTGTCCGCTTTACACCAGGGAAAAGTGCTCCGGTATCTTTGGGTAGGAGACTGGGTGGCCCAAGACCCTGTCTGGACGACGTGAAAATAACAAAATACTTGAGCCTACCGGGACTGGAACTCCGACCCCTTGGTCGTCCAGTCCGCAGCCAGTCGCTATACCGGCTAGGCCTATAACAATTGGTTCAAAGGGAGATATACTTTTGTTCCTCTTGTGGCGGAGGCTTGGATAAACTGCGGCACTTTTATCTTTAACCTTAGACTAAATTTGTTTCAGCTTCAACGTGAGTGACATCCGCGCGGTTCTGGGGGAGCACAACATGATGAGTAAGACGGAGACAGTGGCTGTTGAGAGGAAACTGACAAAAGCTAAAGTTTATGCCAACTTCAGCATCTTAACCTTCAACAATGATATTGCAGTCCTGGAACTCGAGTCTCCTGTGGAGTTGGGTACCACTGTCCGTCCGGCGTGTCTCCCAGCTGATGGTAAGGCATTGCAACGCGAAGTGTGCGGGGACTAGAGCTCTTAGGCACTGAATATGCAGATGTGCACCTAGTTGGAAAAGTCCACCTCTCGGTATCTGAGAACGGGGAACTGAGGAAAACGTCTGCATCAAAGAGAGAGGTTGAAGGAGCAATGGGACGGAGAAAGTTGCACGATGAAAACCGCCATAATTTGTGCTCTTCGTAACAGTTTTGATGAAATACAGGAGGATTAATGTGCATAACGTAGCTACATTAATTGAAGTGGTGCCTTATCGTCGAAAAGCAGGAGAGGATGATGATAGAGTTTGAAGGATTGGTGAAGAAGCCGTTGTGGCCTCTTTCAAAGTTTTGCCCAGGAGTGACAGAGAAAATTACAAAATACTCAATCAGAATACCTAGAATCCCGACGAAACATGAACCGGCCTCTTTCTGAATACAAGTCTTAAGCGTTTCACTTGAGAAATATTGCTGGTTATCAACGAGTAAGGGATTGGCGGGGAATGTAGTATGCGTACTCATGGGGGAGATGAAAAATGCATACCAGAGTTTAGCTTGAAACCCCTAAGAGATCAACGTTTTGCAGGAAACAAGAACTACACGGGCCGAGTGGCCATCGTAGCGGGTTGGGGCCGCACTGAGGAGAGGAAGCCGCCTTCCAGCTCCCTTCGCAAAGTGGCTGTTCCCATCATCTCCAGGGAGGAATGCTTCAACTCTGGCTATGCCAAGAACAGGATCACAGAGAACATGATCTGCGCGGGGTATGCAGATGGCAAAAAGGATGCCTGTCAGGTGAGAGCTAAGTGTTATTAACCGGAAGGAAACACAGATTATTTAATCCATCATCAGGCCTACATACACCCTCGAGATACCTTGAAACTAAGGGTTATTCCGTAA
This sequence comes from Cryptotermes secundus, assembly GCF_002891405.2. Lineage (NCBI taxonomy): Eukaryota > Metazoa > Arthropoda > Insecta > Blattodea > Kalotermitidae > Cryptotermes > Cryptotermes secundus. The sequence continues at coordinate 1,050,094 of NW_019736411.1, forward strand.
GTCTTTCAATAAATAATGAATAATAAACATTAAAACTCACAGTCTGCAAAGCAAGTATGTCATCAGTACTGGGTCTACATAGAGATTTAGCACTCATATATAATCACATTCTTCATAAGTGAACTTTCAGGATTATAAAATTTTTTGTGCGTTACTTCATTGCTTTATGCCTAAAAATAGAAATCACCTTTCTGGTCGGTTACTTGGAAGTTCATATTAATTTTCAGAACTTACTAGAAGTATTATTACATTATTAAAGTATGAAGCCGGGATATCTCAGTCGGTGTAGCGACGTACTTTGGATTGGAAGACCGGGGTTCTTTATGGCAGGAGCAAGAAATTTTCCTCATCTCCACAGTGTCGAGACCGGCTCTGGAGCTCACTCAGTCTCCTATGCAATGGGTAACGTGACTCTTTTCCCGGGCGCAAACCTGCCGAGGTGTAAAGTTGAACACTCACCTTCATATAGTACCGAGATTAAGAAAGATGGAGGCCGTGCCATAGTTCAGGCGGTCAGTCGCTGGCTTCCCACTGCGGCGGCCCGGTTTCGAGCCCTAGGTTACCTAGGATTTGTGGTGGACAAATTGGCTCTGGGGCAGGTTTCCTCAGAGTACTTCACTTTCCCCTGCTAATTCTCATTCCACCAAGTACCCCACATTCATCATAATCTACTACCCGGGGCTGGTACTATAGGCCAATTAGTGGCCGAAGTACCAAGTGAACTCAGTCCCCCCCCCCAAACTAAGAAAATGATGGAACTGTAACTCTGCTCCCTCGTACGTCTTCATGACGTGGTGCTTAATTAATTGAGTACAGGAACAAATTCAACATTTTATCTTATTGAACTATATTTAGTGTCAGAGAGAAAACATAATGGAACGTGGTATGCTGTGTGGGAGATCACATTGTGCAAACATGTACCTAATTAAGAAACAGATCCCCTTGCTTTAGGAGAAACACAAAGTAATATAAATTATTTCGTCTTTTTTTTTCCCCCGTTCTATGACAAGGCCAGTTACAGAGCGTGGAGAACGAAGCTCCCGAGATATTTCAGTTTTTCTATCGAAAAATTTTGTTCACTTCTCTACAAATATGAAGAGAAATTCGGGTTTTTAAGCTGTCTGCTCCGAGCAGTAAGGCTACAGCAGGCCCGATGCAGAAAGACAACAGCAGATCTTAAATGACCTAGATTTTCTTTGGAACGTCAAGCTTTACGGCATTAAAAGCGAAGCAGTTCATCACTAAATTGTAATTATTTGCAGGAAATTAATAATCTTCTAATATAATAAGAAAGTTATTTATCAGGTGTAAATACTTAACTAAACCATTTTTGTACAGACTGCTTCTACGACTTTTAAATTAAAAGTTCGTCTCATTAATATTAATCTTGTCTCAAAAGTTTCGGTCTACCTAAAACGAATTACAATTTCATTACTCCAATCTTAATTCAATTTCTCTAAGTTCATTAATCAGATCATATTACAGTGGTGCATTATCACTTAATTATGTCTAATTCGTGCATCGCTGAACATGTGGGACAGCTTTTATGACCGAAAATACAGTACGAAATCTGTTATTCGACAGTGAGATCACAGAAGATTCATAATTCCGTTCATTCATTCATTTGTCTCTTGTAAGATGGAGGGATATAGCCCAACTATTGTCCCACAGAGCGCACAAGTACTTAGAAGACAGCTTTATATTGACGTAGCTATCAAACAATGTTATATTAATTAACAAAATATATTATGTACATCGTGCCATGTATTTCTTTTACAAATTATTTCTGCTATGTGCACTTCAAATTGGTCATAATGGCCAATATCGCACTCTGTTTTGCTTCACAAGAACTAAAGAATGACGTGTTTAATCTCTCGTTCTCCTCTTCCTCTTCTTCTTTCTTCCCTCCTCTCTCTTCCTTTATTCTTCTTTCTCATCTCCTTCTTCGTTCCTATTTTCTTACTCCTTCCTTGCTTTCCTTCTTTCACATTTATTTACATCACTTCGTTACAGTCACCATGGAGTACATTCTTCTAATTTACTCTCTGTCTAAATGATATATATATATATTATTTTCCTTGGCACTACAGCCCCAGTGGGCTTAGGCCTACCTCCATGAACTTCGCCGTTCACTTCGGTTTTTCTAGATCTTACACATTCGGTAGGACTCCTTGGGCGGGTGATCAGCTCGTAGCAAGGCCTCTACCTGTACACAAACACAGAAAAACGCACACACACAAACTAAACATGCATGCCTTGAGTGGGATTCGAACCCACGGTCCAGGTTTCCAAGCGAGAGCAGACAGTACATGCTTTAGACAGCTCGGCTACCGTGACCGGCTAAATGATATATTATGTTGTAAAATTTTAAAACACTATTCATTGTTAGGGAATTTAACTGCTTAGAAATGAATAAAAATATCACACTCAAAGAAGAAAAACTTATGTTAACATACAGCAGCTTATTATGTACAGTATTATGTCAATTAACGTCTAAGTAGTAGATGAAGAGGGCTTCTTATTAGAATAAGCGTGTTTATCACAGTCATGATTTGCGTTTACATATTTCTATTGGAAATATTTTATTTTCCAGGGAGACAGCGGTGGACCTTTGCATCTTGACGCAGAACGTGGCTTTATGGAAACAGTCGGTAAGTGTTAAATTAATTCGTTGGTTGAAAAGAAGCATTTTCGATATGAATTTTCGTGAATAAATTAAACACTGAATAAACTTAAGTACGAAGTTCCCGTTCGATTTTGTACTTAGAGGAGATAAACTCTTCCGATGATGTTAGCAGTGCCATTCTAAATTCCCCAATAAGATAATATTCTGAGAAAACTTATTACTTCTACTCTGCTTAAAATTTTCTTTTTATATACTGACGGTATTCTTACACAGTATAAATCATCTTAATACAGTGACACAATATTATAATTTCGAGCTGTCGGTGTGAGAGCGTTTATAATCCACACAGATTTAATATTTCACTCGAGAAATAATGTACTGTTTATTCAGACTGTGGCCTTTTTGGGTTGGAAATCTTGCAGTCTTGTAGGTAGATACTGATGTTTCCAATGCATACATAGTGTGTCCAGGTTCTCTTAGGACTATGCTCATTAAACATACAAGACGTGAATTATTTTCAAAATTTCGCTCTTTTTATTCAAAATAATCTCCTTCTGAACCAATACATCTCCTTTCATCGCCAACTTCACTTTTGGGAACAGCCAGAAATCTGCCGGAGTCAAATCTGACGAATACGGAGAATGATCATGGACTGTGATCCCTTTTCTGGTCAAAAAATCGCCGCGCACGATCTTCGATTTGTGGGGTGGGGCATTGTGGAGGAGGAGCGACCAGGAACCTTGCTATCGATATTCAGGTCGAATTCGAAGAATTCTCGCCCACAAACGATTGAGGACTCCGAGATAATAATCAGAATTCACTGTTTGACCTTCTGGCAGAAATTCCTTGGGAATGATTCCTTTGGAATCGAAGAAAACGGTTAGCAGTGTCTTTACTCGACTATTTTGCATGCGCACTTTCTTTGGTTTCGGCTCCTTTGGGCTCAACCGCGCTGCAATCTGCCGCTTTTTGAGAGGCTTATATTGAAAACACCATGTCTCGTAACCAGTAACAATCGATTTTGTAAATTTTGTATCACTTTGGGCCGACCGTAACATGTATTTGCAGTGTTCCACTCTTGCATGTTTTTCATAGCCTGACAGCGCGTACGGTACAAACAGCGCACAGACCTTCCATTTGCCCAAATCCTCGGTCAAAATTTGATGCACAGTAATTTTTTGTATTCCCAAAAGCTCCTCAATGAGTCTTGCAGAAACATATCTGTCTGATACAAGGATTTCGGTCACTTTTTCCACATTTTCTTCAGTGTGACTTGTTCTCGGGTTTGATACACGTGGAGCTTCTTCGATGTCATCCCTGCCGTCACGAAATACAGCATACCATCGAAAAATGTTCGAGCGACTCAAACAATCACTACCGTACAAACTTTTCATCATTTCGTACGCTTCTCCGGCTAACTTCAAACAAAATTTGATGTTGGCTCTCTGTTCAACCGCAATTTTCCGATGAGCGTCAGAACAATACTGTTACATTCAAGGTCCGAACACATGATGCAGGGATGCTTGCGCTTTGAAATTATAGACAGCCACAGCTGAAACTTCAAGAATCTTACCGCCATAAATCGCCAATAGATGTAATTGCAGGGTAAAGTTTTAAAAAAATGAGTCCTAGCGGGTCCTAGACACACCGTGTATGCTCTCTCAATCGTCAGAGTTGAAGATGACGTAATTTCTTTTCACGAGATTTTCCTTCTGTATCGACAGGAATAGTGTCCTGGGGTCGAGGGTGTGCCAGGCCCAATTACCCCGGAGTGTACACGAAGGTAGCCAACTATTTGGATTGGATCCAGGAGCAGATTGGTGACGAATGCATGTGCCCACCCCCATCATAACCGCATGCTTCCGGGGACCACGGCTCTCAGTACCTGATTCGTTGTCACCGGTCCAACCTTCGCTTTTATTTATTGTGATGTAAACGACTTGGGATAGCGGAGCAATAATAAAATTGTTCCCAAGTGATTCAGTAAAATTGTAGTTCTTCATTCTTCTCACTCTTAAGGCGCGTCCACATTACTCGTGCTCGTGCGTCAGAAGCTTACTGCTGCCGGAAAATCAGGATCTGGAGCTGACATCTGTTGTGAAGAAATGCAAAGGCTTTGTATGCAAACCAGTTTTGGCGTCCACTTCGTCAGCTCCAGATCCTGATTTTCCGGCAGCAGTAAGCTTCTGACGAGCACGAGTAATATGGACGCGCCTTTACTGTACTTGTAGAAATCCCTTCATTCAAAACAAAGAATATAAACAGAACCAAAGTACAGTTACCTACATAATAAAGAAATACAGACCATCTGGAATAAGAAACCATGGACTATTAACAGGAAGACTGTTAGAGAGTTGCGGCAGAATAGAACAGAAAACTTGTTGATGTTGATGATGATGATGATGATGATGATGATGATGATGATGTACGACGAAAGCCCACAATTTATTTCTATCGTGAGCGAAGACAATTCACTCTTCAACACTACAATTATTTTCCTGATCTGACTCAATGTTTGCGACGGAAAACAATGAATTCTTGCAAAATATCACATTCAGAACGATCTATATTTTTCGTGAGACACGCGTCCAGTTCGTCAAGGATTGCTTGATATTATTATTATTATTATTATTATTATTATTTCATATTTTATGTTATTAAATTTTAGTATTATATACTTAGCGCAGTTTATTTCCTTCTTTCACATCTTATATATTAATGTACTTTATTTCTTTCATACTTGTCTGTAAGTGGCTTTCAGCTACTGCCAATCGCTGTTATAAATTAATTGACTTAACTGATTTACTTGAATTGAGCTTATTCTTAAATTTCTCATAACTTTTAACTTTTCTCAATACAATTCAATATTTTAAGTTTACATAAACAATTTGAAATATTCTACAGGTGTTTTCTATATATACTTTTAGAAATACGAGTACAATCCTTTATCGAATACTAATTTAAAAGCAGTTGCTTTCTTAATATTTTCATAAGTATTTACTTTTTAAAACAATTAAAATCACTGGTTTTTTTGCTTAGTGGGGGTGGAGTCCAACTGGGTCCACTCGGCACGGCGGCCACTGATTGGCCTATTGTAGCCTGCCCCGAATGAATACGATGATGAAGAATTTGGTGGAATGAAGACTGGCAGGGAAATCCGAAGTACTCGGAGAAAACCTGCCCCAGCGGCACTTTGTCCACCACAAATCCCACTGGACCAGACCCCCAGGATCGAACCCGGGCCGCCGCGGTGGGAAGCCAGCGACTAGCCGCTTGTGCTATGGCGCGGCAAAAGCACTGTTACTTAGAAGACTCAAATATTTACATTGTAAATATTTTATCAAATACAAGGCCCAAATTTTTCCATATCTCTTTCCTTTCGTGAAAAATAAATCCCTTTAACTGCTTTGATAGGAGAGGGCAAGGCGGTATCTGTTAAAATTGTATATCCGGGATCTGTGCCAAATACTTCGAGAAAATCACCCTTTTTAACCCTCATAAAAAGATAACTTTGCTTTTGTTATTACATTCAAGTTTCTGCACTCTTGTACAGACTGCAAATAAGTTTAACTTCAAGTACTAAATAGTGTCTCTGAGGAGGAAATTAAGAGAAGATTGAACTCGGGTAATGCTTGATACCATTCAGTCCAGAACCTTTTGTCTTCTCGTCTGCTGTTCAAAAGCATAAAAATTAAAATAAAAAAATTATAAGTTTGCCTGTGGTTCTGTACGTGTGCGAAACTTGGTCTCTGACATTAAGGGAGGAACATAGACTGATGGTGTTTGAGAACAGGGTGTTGAGGAGAATATTTGGACCGAAGAGAGATGAAGTGACAGGAGGTTGGAGACAACTACATAATGAGGAGCTTCATAACTTGTACTCCTCTCAAAGTATAATTACAATGATCAAGTCAAAGAGGATGAGGTGGGCAGGGCATGTAGCACGAATGGGGGAGACGAGGAATGCATATAGGATATTGGTAGCAAAGCCAGAAGGAAAGAGACCACTGGGAAGGTCAAGGCGTAGGTGGGTGGACAATATTAAAATGGATCTTAGGGAGATAGGATGGGATGGTATGGATTGAATTGATCTGGCTCAGGATAGGGACCAGTGGAGGACTCTTGTGAACACAGTAATAAACCTTCGGGTTCCATAAAATGCTGGGAAATTCTTGAGTGGCTGCACAATTGGCTGCTTCTCAAGAAGGGCTCAGCTCCATAAGTACTAAGTAAGTAAGTAAGTAAGTAAGTAACTAAATAGTGTCTATGCACAAATTTCCTACATCTTTCTTCAGCTGGAAGGATGCAGGTACAAAAGACGCTTTCCAATATACAGTTTCTGGGTCTCAAAAATATTCAGCACACCTTCTTCTTTTAAGAATTTATAGTATAATATTTTAAGAACACAAGTTTTTCATGTACTGCAAAATGCACTGGTTTCATCGTGCATTGTAGGACAACCGGTTGCACTGTACCACTTTCCTCGAACTTCTACTAGAGGGCAGAAGAATCGGAAAAACATTGCTAGTGTTAAATAAACATTGCCGTTAGATGGCGTAAATCTGCGCATATAGACCAGTCATACCGGACAGTGGAACAACTAACATAATTCCCCTACAATGTATCTGTTCATTTCTACGCCCATCTACCTAAATGATTTGCACGAAATAAAATAACACTGAGATGTGTTACAAAGCAGTAGACATATTCTGATCATAAGACATATGATGCCTTCTTTGAAATATTAATTACATGAAATTTATTTAATACAAATTCTGCATCAATTGGGTCGAAGATTAAGCCAAGCAAGACGCCTTATGTTTTTTCTGCGTTCTTCATGTTGGTTTCTTTCTTGGCTTACTCTTCAACCCCGATGCGTCAGTTGACTTTCAACGACTGCATGGCATTACGTCCCGAAAGAGAGAATTCTTCATAAGAACTACTGGGAGACGCTCAAATTCTACGAAACAGTGTGCTGTTACTTTATTTATGTAACGACGCTTTATTAACTACATATCAGACTCATCAATTTTTATCTTAAATTTTCCTGCGATTTGGAAAATGAAACGTAACGACGCTTCTGAGAGGCAAATTCTAGGTAGTATAGTAAATTATTGTATAGTTCAGTAACAATAGAATATACATGCATAAATTTACATATATTCTATATGGGTATGAAAGTTAGTCCTTCAATTTAAGAGAATGACACAGGTGATAAATACCGAGGAAGCTATTTACTTAACAAGAAGTTATGCAAAAATCAATCACCTATTTTCCTTTAATACGACATAGAACGCACAGAAAACGAAGAAATTGGGAGGGATATTAGGCACATAGACACACAGACAGCAAGGTGATCTCATCATCATCATCATCATCATCAGTAATCTGTCAAGACGACAAGTCCACAGTCTCTTTCAAAACAATTCCTCCACTTAATGCGATCTAGAGCTTTCTCCTTCAAATGACAGTATCCTCTTCTGTCCCCAAGGTCATCCAGCATCTTCTTACGTCTTCTTCCTCGTCTTCTTGTCACTTCTATCCGCCCATCTATCTTTCCTTCGATAGCTTCTTTTAGAAGGCAGTTTCTGCGTAAAACATGACCAATCCAATTAGCCTTCCGTTTTCTTATTTCATGTAGGATATTCCTCTGCTCACTGACTCTAATTAACACTTCTTCATTTCTCACATAATCGGTCCAACTGATCTTCTCCAT